>NW_027280325.1:0-257660 GCF_046629955.1 Centroberyx affinis | reverse complement strand
GATTCAAGACTGTGACTAATTAGTATGATTGCTCACTATATCCATGAATGCTGTTTTGCTGGCATGCAAGGTGTGCACATCCAGTGGGAATGAAGTAAAATGAGTCACAATATGAGGCTGTGAAAGAGCCTCTAATCAAGATAATTGTTTGTGTGGTTACTCTGCTGATGGAGGGGTGATAGACAGCATTTTGATAGCATAGATAGCATTTTGCCTGTTTACAAATATCTTAAAGGAGTAGTTCACCCAAAAATGAAAATTCTGTCATCTCCTCCCCCTCATGCCAGTTGAAACACAGGTGAAGTTTGTCCATATAACACACAGGGAGGCTGCCAGCACAACTCCATAGCAGCCTTCTCCAAAACAACTGAAGTCAGTGGGGACCAGTTCTTCAGAGTTCCAAAAAGACCTACAGTATATTTACACCATCATTTAGTGCAAATCTTAACTACAGCTGATTGATTTGCAACAAATAATGGTGTATAGGTCTTTCTATTCACAGTGTGATTGTTTGGCTGTTTTTGTTTTGGAGCTCTAAAGAACAGGTCCCCATTGACTTCAGTTGTTTTGGAGAAGGCTGCTACCAAGTTGTGCTGCCAACCTCCCTGTGTGTTATATGGACTAACAAACTTCACCTGTGTTTCATTTGGCATGAGGGTGCGTAGATTTTTGGGTGAACTATTCCTTTTAATATTCCTTTAAT
Source organism: Centroberyx affinis (assembly GCF_046629955.1). Taxonomy (NCBI): domain Eukaryota; kingdom Metazoa; phylum Chordata; class Actinopteri; order Beryciformes; family Berycidae; genus Centroberyx; species Centroberyx affinis. The sequence continues at coordinate 256,957 of NW_027280325.1, read as the reverse complement.
GTTGTGATCACTTTCATAATAATAATATTGTTAATAGCATAATAGCATTACTATGTTGAGTGGGAGATATGAGGGCATCTCTAATGAGATCGACCACAAACATTATTCCTGCAGATATGATCTGTAGCTCTTTATTAACTTCCTGTCATTCAGCGTTTGGAGAACATTTCTCCTGCCTCCGCCTCCTGCAGCCATTTTCTCCTCTGCTTAAGAAAATCCTAAGCTTTATTTAAGTCCTTCTCCCTACTCTTTACAGCTTTCCACCGTAGGAGTTGTCCTAAAGGCTGACAATCTTTGTGCGCTTTTATCATCACTAGGATTTAAGCTTATTTTTAAGGGGAAATTCACCACTAGGACCCACATTTAGTACTAGGAAGGTTTGTGAATACGGCCCCAGGTGTTAATGAAGATGGCATGATTGGATTGTCCTTGATCAGGAGAGCATGTCTGGAGACAGATTGCATTTGCCATACAGGATGTAAATGGGGCTATAGTGTCATCTAAATGCCCAATATAGAACTTTTTACTATTTTTGTGGCTTTAAAGACATTTTGCTCTCCCTATCACTTTAGATTTAAAGCAAATAAAAATGAGTGGTAGGAATAAGTACACACTAAAATCACTTTGTTTGGCTGAAAATTAGTCTCTTTGGCTAGGAAAGAGATAGAGGTTATTTGCATTGCTACCACTAACCTTGAACCTTGAGAAAGCTCTGCAGACTGAAGCGTTGACTCAACACAGTCATAACTAATATGGTAATCATTTGCCTTCTGACTGTTTTTTCACTTTGTTTTATGGATAGTCCCTATCAGGAGGCTTTTACTCCTGTGTATCACGGTGACATATTTCTTATATTATTAAATAAAGGTTGAAAATAAAAAAAATACTGTTGAAACTAGAAGGGCACTCGGAGAGCGCAGACCTCCGCCAGGGTTCGTGCTATTATTGCTTGTTCGTGAGTCGGATCCGGATCCGCTCCAAAATTTAATGGGTTCTTCCTTGGCCCATGCTACACCCTTCCACGAAGTTTCATGAAAATCGGGCCAGTAGTTTTTCCGTAATCCTGCTAACAGACAAACAAACAAACAAACAGCACCGAAGCGGAGGTAATAACCATATGGAACCAGGAAGGATACTTGGAGAGGAGCTTCTGGCTCTCACCCACTGCCAATTCACGGCACCAACAGAATAAAGCCTGCAACTTAAAACTCATCTGCCCCGCAGCTGAATCAGACCCTGAAGGTCTCAGAAAGCAATCAACCTTCACTAAGAATAAGAGACTCTTGTCAATGAGGAGGCAGAGAGACGGGCAGCAGGGACAGCAGGTCAGTGGAGTTTAATCAGCAAGCACACCTGGGCCGCCAACATGAAAGACAATCTGCAGCTAAAGTGGACTACCAAGAGGGTCATGAATCATAGAGGTAAACAGCACTGAGTCTATGCAACCTACTCCTCTTTAAATCAGGATACAGACATAAATGGGAGCAGATGATTGACTCATCTGCTGACACGAGAGAGTCGTAAAACCGAGGCGTTCCCTGAATGAGACAGTTTATGACATATTGCATCAATACAGCTTGTGTGGACAGTGCTGAGAATAGTAAGAATAGCTGATGACAGTGAGTGACCTAGTCCTGACTAAGGCCTGTGAGAGGCATAAAAGAGTGCAAAACATGCTCAATTTTTAATCCCTTCAGCACCACTGGTTCTTGAATTAATGTTCTTCCTTTTGGGAACGAGTCCAGCAGTCACTGTGATAAGCAGCTTTCTCCTTTTCAGGGATCAGACCAACAGCCTCTGTGATAAACAGCCTCGCTGCAGGCGGATGGTGTGCGTCTTCCTGACATGTGCTCCATTCGCATTACATGGGAATAACGCTAGTGTTAGGACCGACTCGACATTTAAAGGCAACGACTTGTTCATGTGTTGGAATATGTTTGAAGTTTTTGTAGACATTTTGTTCGCTCCTGATCAGCTTTTCAGACTTAACACACATACACTTAGTGAGTAATCCATCTGAGTTCATGTTTTACAGCAGACCAAACATCGCAGTGTCACCCACAAATTAAAAATCCAGCAGGTACTTGTGATCACAAATGACATGATGAACATGTGTAATGAAAATGGTTCATTATGATTGTATTATAGGTCCCATATTATTCAGTTATCATGATTATCATTATGTCTCAGGAATAATGTTAAAGATGTTTTGAAAATGTAGTTGAAAGGGTTTTTATTGAATGAATTTGGAAACAAAGTCCTCACAGGCACAACAGTCACAATACTGGAATCTGATTGGACGACAACACAAGCTCCTCTAATTCAGTTTAGGTAAACCTGCTGGATGGAGGCTTTCCACTTCAACTGCTGCAAACTGCCCGATTGGAAGGATTTTCGCAATTGTTCAGAGAGGGGAATTGCCTTTAGCTGTCTTAAAATTTAGCCACTCAAGCAAAATCCAATTTTTACAATGTCAACATGGACATCTTTGATCATATATGTATAATCATTCCCTACTTGAATGCAGGTATTTCCTTGTTGGTGACATCAGAATGAAGAAGACAGAGAAGTCAGAGAAATCGGGGTCCATCGCCAAACCCCGAGTTCACAAATGGTATTTATGTCCTGAAAACTTAGATGAGTGGTATTTTCAAGTAGGGAGCTCGTTCTGCCATCTTTCCCATATGATGTGAATGCAGCATCGGCCCGCAGGCTCTTCTTCCAGTATCTACTGAAACATACACACACATAAGGAGGAGGTAAGGAGAGGTTATATTAGAAAGGTGCATCCTGATGAGCGGCTGGACCTCCTGGCTTTCTCCGCTCACTCCTTTCCCCGCCTGTCACATTACATACATTGATATATAATCACAGTCAGTGACTTGTGTGACATACAGCAAGCGAATACATCTCTGAACGGCCGATTTGATTAGTAAATGTGCAGCACACTCTGACCTGCCCTCTTTACTTTTCCACATATCCACCTGCTGCTTCTGTCTTTGCTTTGGCATTTAACCTTTGAACTCCCATCTTCCTCTGAGAGAAAACAACACTGTAGATCAATGTTAGTCAAAGACAATAATGCTATAAAGAAATAGTGAGGAATGATTCAAAAGTGTTAATCTTGTCATGAAATTAATGAAGATAATACTCACTGACCAACGTTTTTTTAAATGTTTTTATTATTTAGTCAGTAATGGCTGGGATGTGGAATTCTGTACAATGATGATATTGGATGTAATTTTATTTCATTCTGTTGCCTATGACAAAATGAAAACCAATGTAGGTGATGATTATCATAACTGTCACAGCATTCACTCTCACAGACAAGCAAACAGAAATGCATGCTTATCATTGCAGACATGGTTTATTATTAACACACACAGTGCAACGGCAATGTTTGTCAACATGCCCGAAAATGCGAGACAGATGAGGTCCTTGTACCGTGTGTCATCTACCGTGTTGCTATGTAAATTGTCTATTTGTATTCGCACCAGTTTCACTAAGGCAAATCACTCCAAGTCTACTGTGCATAGCAAATAAAGTAACTCTGATTCCCAAGGGCATGAATGCGTGCAGCTGCCAGATCAACAGATGAACTGAGAAATGTCTGAATGAATGTTGCAAATGTGATCTTCATTAATGCAGTGGTGCTAATTTGTGCCAATCTACAGTTTTATGCTGCATTTATGCCATACTGGAAGAAGTAATTGACTAAATTGAATCAACATGACACGACTAAAATCTAAATTTAAAGGACACTTTCGTCAAAAGACTGGGACTGTGACTAAATTTAATGGTTTGAAAAATTAACACTGGATTCATGCTAGTGACTCATGATTTTGTGGCTCCGCTGTAGGCAGGTTCATTACTCAAAGTTCCAGACTGTGATATAAACAGAAAATCTATGAAAATCCTGGAAACAGCAGCACTTCAAAAGACTACAAGACTTGCTCTCAGTTATACCATATGTTGTGACAGCTGCTGTAGATATCTTTTAGTAATGATAATGTCAACACATGAGCACACAAATAAAAAGATACACTACTAAATAGATCTCTTCAAGAGCTTTTACTATATATGAGGCTCTGTAGCCAATGGATCTAGTCCTTAATGATGACACACAAGCCTGATGAATAAGATCTGAGTTATAGAAGACACTGATAGAAATGTATGTATGTATGTATAGTAGGTAGGTAGATGCATTCTGCAAAAAGTCAGAGGTGGAAAGCAGAAAGGCCAGAGGTGGAAAACAACTAGTTAATCCACTTTAGATAGATTTTTAGAGTAATGCTATTTTTGTTATTTTTGTTTGCTAATTTTTTAAAAACTTTTAAACACTCTTAGGCTGCATTCACACATAGCGTTTTCTTGTGTGGGAAAAGCGCTGCCTGGAGCACTTTTTGTGAGCAGAAATAAAAAGCGGATCACGATAACGTCATCTGACGTTAGACGAGTAGCTGGCTAGCTCACTCCAGCTGGTTAGCTCTTCTAGCAGAGAATGCAATGTTGTGAAACAAGCAAAGGCTTACCAGATATTTCCAATACACGTCCATTATAATCCCATACTGCCTTTATGATCAGTCTAGCGGTAACAACGATTACAACGACCAATTTCTCCACCAGCACTTTGACTTTCTCCATATTTGTTGTTGTTATGGGGAACAGCAAGCCTCTGCTTCATTGCGACTGGTCAGCTGAGAAAAAAATGCGGTTCATGTCACCCGGCGCTTTTCTGAAAAAAGTTGAACATTTCTCAACTTTTGAAAGCGCTCTGCTGAAAAAAACGCCAGCTGCAGCACTTTTCGGGAGCGGGCGCCTTTTGTGCGCCTTGCGGCCGCTTCCCATTACTTCAAATGAGAAAAGGGCGCTGGCAGTTGGGGAAAAAACACTATGTGTGAATGCAGCCTTATACTACTTTTTATTTTTAGGCATGAGAGTAGGTAGGACAATGAGTTTTGGCATTTACAGTAAAACCGTCATTCTGGACTTTACCTTTAAGAACTGATAGCTAAAGCTTTGTTGAATTTAACTAAGAAGAAACCCATCAAATGACTTGAAAGAACCACGCCCAAACAGGTAACCTGTTCATTTTTGTTCATAAGTAACTAAGGACATATTTAGAGAGCTACAGCACTCTGCTACTTCAGTGATTTTAGACAAGTGTTCTGCATTGAGCCAGACTGAAGTTGCAGTATATCTTATCAGTAAGTTATACTTGAGCATCCGGCTCTGACATGAACTCTGAACCCTGTCGAAGGTTGCGGCTATACCTCATTCCATACCAACATCCGTACAGATGGCTTTGGCTTCTGACTCTAGGAAACATCCGAGAACAGTAATAATCTGTTGACCTGTGTGTCAAGACACACCATATAGTCAATTAATTTCCCAAATCAGGTTTTTTCAATATTAGAACAGCAGAGGATGGTAAAAATGTGAGGTCATGCGGTCCTTGTACCATGTGTCAGCGTAATACAAGCACAGCATAGCAACAAGGACACAGCATAGCAACACAGCATACTCTGTTGCCAGTGTCGCCAAGGCCAGTCCCTGCAGGTCTCTTACGCTTACGCCCGGGCCACACCGCCTGCGTGAGCGGTGCGTGACGGCTACCTCGCTGAACTGCTGCGGCTCGCAGCCTGTGGTGTCACACAGAGAGCGTCGCTGCTGCGGCGCTGCCTATCTTTCTACATTGAGTTTGCCTTTGATAATGGCCATAGAATGTTTAATTTCATGTCATTATAAATGTAATTTATATGTTGATGAGCGGTCCGAAAAGTCAAGAGTTGTACCAAGGAAGCAGTCGCGTGGTTTTTGTTTACCCTCGTTCAGAGAGAGAGAGAGAGAGAGAGAGAGCAAGAGAGAGAGCGAGCGAGCAAGCACCGGAAAAATACTGCCTATAGCCTACGTGGGGTTTCTGCTATGACCACCGTATTTCCACAATTAAAAGCCGGTACTCCACTAATTTAGCCGTGCAAGTCACTGAATTTTCTACAACACGGTCCTGCAAATATTTAACAATAGACGCCTTGTGTTAACAAATGAAGGGATTCTGTCCACAGAAACGCTAGAAGGCTTTTAATTTGAAACAGAAACAGATTTTTTTTTTTTTTTTCATGTCTGTGACATATTCTACAGATATAGACATTGAAACTGTGTTGAAAGGTGTAATGTTGCTGGTATGATGTCAATATGACTACCAACAGATCATTTTCCCTGTCTATTTGTGCTGACAACCGCGCCGAATCTCTGGATGAGCTGCAGCCGAGACGCGCCGCTCACCGGGCCGTGTGGCTGCTCTAGCCTGTTAACATGGGCGCCGAAATTAAAAGCAACAGGTTCCGCGACGCACACGCGCCGCTCACGCAGCCGGTGTGGCCCGGGCGTTAGCAAATAAAGTCATTCTGATCCCAAAGGGCAGGGAGACCATGAAAAAGTGTTAGAATCATTCCATCAATTAAATTAAAGATCTAATTGCTCCTCGGGATCTCTTGATGTGTTTCAGTTTAATCATGCAAGGTTTGGTATCCTTTCGGTAAATATGTGTTTATGGAAATTGCAATTCTGAGTAACTGCTTCGAAACAGTAAATAATCAGTAACCTGCCATCATTTTAACCTGCAGCTTCCAAACGCAGCCGCAGCATAGAGAGGCAGAGCAACCTTGTGGAGATAACAGGATGTTTTCTACAATGCCGTGTACAACTCTAATTGAATTTGAAAACTGCACAAGATAACCAAGCTACTTTCCCAGCAACACAGGGACAGTTACATGTTAAGCATTAAACTGGCTCTCTCATCCCGAGTGACTTCCATCTGAGTGAACCTGTGGCCTTCTAACCACCAGGCCAGTCTGCTGCCCTGAGCACACACCTGGACATGATGAAACTAGAGTCTAAAAGATTAGAGAGGATTAAATTGACATCTCAAGTCCATAGGTAGCATGTCGACAGAACTATTCCTGGTAGAAGAGCCTTATTAACAGGTTACTGGCCTCCTGGAGTTATTCTAGATTCTTTAAAATAACTTTTAAGCAATTTCATTTAGAGGCAAGCATGTTTTTCACGTTCACATCTTTTTACACATGGATGGAAATGAGTTGATGATTAACCAGGAAATGTACTCAGGAAATGTGCTTAATTTACCTGGGGGAAGGTAAATGTATACATTTATAATTTTCCCACATTTACAGTAATGGGTGGTACTCTTTCTTCTTTCTTGGATGTACCTATATTTTGAGGAGTGCAACCTGTTTTTTCAATGTTTATGTATGATGACAACTGGATTTATGTGGATGTATTGTCAGGAACCAGGAACAATGCATTGGTTCTTTTTTTGTGTAATTTGAGAAGAGAAAATATGAACAAATTCAGTATATACAATAGTATACTAAGTACAGATGGTAAAAAAAAAAAAAAAACAACCTTAAGGGCTTGTAGTGAAATCACCTTACATACAGACATAAATTCACATACATATGTCACACAGTTACAAACACATCCACATACATTTGCACACATATAAACAAACACACACAGACACACACACACACACACATAATCGACGCAAATAAAACAAAGTCCCTTTGGGAATGTACACTCAATTAATTTCTCTACCTGAACTTCTCATCCAATTAGTGTGATGACACTAATTGGTGTATTTAACTTCTGATTGCTTTATTCTCATACTCCGATGAAGGCTTAACAGCCGAAATGTGTTTTTGTGATGGTTGTGAAACTTCAATAAACTAGCGCCATGTAAGTAAACTGTCCTTTTGATTCTGAGGGGATGGAAGTGCTGCCTTTACTCCTTCATGGGAAGCTTTTATGGAATTCCCTTTTTCTCTTTTTTTTTTTTAGCTCTCCCCCTGAAGATTGATTTTGTTGAAGCACAATCTCATTCTCCTCTAGTTCCACAGCTGGAGCATTCACTTTGCAGCATGCATTCCTCCAGTCTACTGTCGCCGTTTTACCAAGAGGATTCACTGCTTTGGCATTTCCCTTTATGTTGTGAAACACACCTTTCAGTATACACAGTAAACACAGAAATATGTTCATTAAAAATAAAGAACTTTCCTCCAGCTGTGATAGAATGCAACCTTTTCTCATTTGGCTATTTATTTTCAAGCGAAATAAAATGACATGAAAAATGGACGCTTTGCATGATTCACCTTACATGTCTGACTAATTCACACTCCGGGAGAATACCGGTGATTTATACGACCCTTACCTTTATCTCACAACACAAAGCGGCCCCTTAAGCTACAGTTTATGGCCAATAAATGTTTATTCGGGCGCACATGTCTCCCTCTCATGAATGTTTTATCCAGTGTAGTATTGCACATGCCAAGATCACTGTAGAAACGATGGTGCATGCAGGACATTTGTATGGCACACATATCCATCTTGGAGCCACTGTGCATTATGTTGTTGCCCCTGGTCAGATGTGTAATGAGGACACTTCACTGGGAGCTGTGGCTTGTCGAGCTCGCTTCAAAGGCATGTCAAGGCTTCAAATTACACCTTTTGGCTAAGTGAGAGTTGTCTCGATTTCATCCTCCTCCCCAACACAAACCCCTGCCTTGCATATGAAACCATGGTTTCATATGCAAGCTCCAACCAGCTCTGTGTCGTCAGGATGAATGAGACACTTAGAATAAGCATCTTGAGAGATAAAAGGGAACACTTAATCTTTTTCAATCTTTTATTCACCTTGCACAATGCACTTGATGTGGAGTATTATTCAAAACACCGCGGCTCTCAACCTCACAGCCACTCACTCTTTTTATACACGCTCAGACTAAACTCAGAAGCTTATGTCCCTCTAATAGTTTGGTAAGAGCTTAGATCTAGCACTCACAGTGGCTATGTTTAGATGCATAGAGAATTCTGAGCTTAACCCAGGTACTCAAGTAACCTCTTTTATAGAGAGGCGACGTCTGATGTCATTTCGTAGAATGTAAATTTCCCAAGCATGTTCCCTATGGAAAATATGAACGGGATTTGCATGAAATGCCAAAAGTCTGTACAGAGGTTTACTAGCTATACTACACTTTGTCACATAAAATAAAATACATTAACTAACATCATCTTTCAGTAACTTTTTATGTTGATTGTTGGTAGTGAAATGCTAATCATTTGGGAAAGGGGGTGACAACATTAGCCTGTAGCTAGCAACAACCACAAAACACAACAACTGGAATAAAACTAAATAGCAACTAACAAGAACAAGGCAACTACTCTGTATGAATAATAACATAACTATTCAATGCAACAATATGAAAATTTTAATTTGAATGTACAACGCAGTCAGGACGAGACGAGAACTAAAGGAAGTTGCTCATGACCTCTGCGTCAAAACAATGCATCAGTGATATTGTAGTCTGCTTTACCCGATGATTAGCATTTCATTGGCAAAAATCAATATTAAAAGTAAATGAAAGGTGATGCTAGTGGATGTGTTTTAACCCCTGGAAGCCCTTACTTCGAAAAGCCCATTCATATTTTCCGTAGGGATTTTGGACTACACACTGAATGGTGGAAATGCTAATCTATGGCAGTGATTCTCAACCTTTTTCAAATCAAGGACCCCTAATTTAGTCCACATTAGGGACACGGACCCCCATTTGCTGAGATTTTGTCTCTCAGACCCAAATCTGAGAATATTTTTATTGTTTGATATGATTTTCTCCAGAATCCCATGATTTATCTGTGTTGTAGGTAGAGAGATAACAGTGAAACTATGATCAAAATAGACTTTTCTTCTAGATTCTCTAATTGTGTTAACTTCTTGTAAATGAAATAATGCTGAAGTTTAACAATGCATCAGTTTGCTGGGGACCCCCTGGAACCCCCTCAAGGACCCCCTCAAGGACCCCCGGTGGTCCCCGGACCCCACGTTGAGAACCACCGATCTACGGCATCCAGAATGACACAAAATGTATTATGTAACTTTCTTCACTCCTGGACTACGCTGTCTGCACAAACTCAGACTCACAGCATTATGCCTATTTTTGATGTCAACAGAAAACATGGCAGCAAACAGTACTTACTATTACTATTATTATTGAAATCATTTGTATTAGAAGTAGTAGCTGGCGGCCGCTTCTTTTCATACCGTTTTTGTGGGCAGACCGTTCCATCTGTGGACAGGAATATTCTGTTGATTGGTTCATTCATGGCAACAAAGAAATTCAGTCGAGGGGTATCGAAGGTTGATGTAAACAGCATAACCTGAATAGGACCTTAACTGGAGAATGGTTAATAGCCGGGTTGCTCTGCATGTAAACATAGCCATTGTCTCCTATAGAAATCCATTCACTCAGTCTGAAATTGAGGTCTGCCGTCCTGCTGAAATCACTGTCTTCCTATTCTCGGCTTTGTTTACATAGAGGCAGATTCAGACTGCAGTTATGTGTGAAGTTATGTGGGACTTACATGGATTGAAATATGCATATTTGAGCTGTTCCTATTCACACTTGGACGCACTGAAGATTTCTGGTGAGCCTTTGCTTCAGCACACCTTGGCTTCTTTGTTCTTCTTGTCAGTATGGTGGAAATTCAGTTAATGGACTTTTCACCTTCTCATGTCATGCTTGTAAATGCTGTTTGGCTTTAATTCAGTGGATAAAAGTGGATAGTGGATAAAAAACTTATTTATTACTTACTTACTTATTTATTTTTTATTTTTTGGGGGGATGTTCCCACAACATCCCCAGACTGATCCCCAACACCTGCTCGACTGATGGAAAGATTTTAAGTTACCTGGAATCACGCAGAAGGGATATGAGATCTGGCACAGCTTAATCCTGGATCCTGGATGCACTGGGCATCTGTTCAACTCAGCACATTTAAACACTGTCTTGGCTCCCTCCATGTGCACTGGTAGTGCCGTCTCTAGGATAAATCTTAACAGTTACGTTGTGGAGAGTCATCAAATTGCTTTAAATATTATTCCAAATAGTCTCTGTACCAGTTATCAGTGTTGCACAGCCCAATTCATCTCCTTCAAGTTTTTTTGACTCAAAAATCCAACTATCCTATTTAATGTCTGCCGTTTATTACTATAGATTTTATTTTACATCAGGAAACTGATAGCAGCTCTAGGTGTAACGTAGGGTTTCGGGAATGGGAAGAAAGATGGATACAAATGAACTGAAAGCCGTCATTAGCAGGTTTGATTAGTTGACATTTTGTTTGAATTCAGCAAAATGAATCCCCATGCTGGGTCAACATAAATAAGTACAACAATATGTCAGAATCTCTGCAATATTGGTTGCATCATTGCTCTGCTATTTCTTTCAAAGTAAATTTTATGGCTCGAGAATCTGTCCTATTGACCAACTTAAGAGCAGGAGAACTTTTCTCCAAGTTGTCAATCAACTACGCACCAATTGCCACTGGTTTGGTGGGTAGTGGGTAGTGGAGGGGAGAGGGAGGGCTAAGTGCATTTGTCCCCTAGGTTTCCTTCAAACGTAGCTATCACAACTTAACATGCGAGCATCTTAAGTGAGGCCATGTACCGCTGCAGCTCCAGGGATGGAATTGGCAATGCATAAAAACTGACAGACAGTCAAGAACCACTGTGCGGCACTTAAGTCAAGGTCTGAATTGGGCCCATGCCATAGTGACTTAATGAAAAGTTAAGATAGTTCCAATAGATTTCCCATCTACAGGTCAGATTCTTCAAGGATATACAATATGTGAATATAGTCAAAACTTTGATGGTCATATAAACAAAGATTATACTGTATTTTTAAAGTGTCTTTCAGTTACTTTGTGATGCTACTGCACCAAATCAACCTCTGTAAAGCTACTTTAAGGCTTGAAAGAATAAACTGAGAGTTTCATTACAAAATGAGATCCATGCTGACAAAACCATTGCTGCCATGAGACTTGACTCACTACACAAGTGTTAGCTGCTAATTAAGGAGGTTTGCTTACAAAAGTTGTAAGTTGTATTTTAGATGTGAACAGTTGTTTTATTGAAATATTGAGCAATGAGACAAACATGAGGCGACAACCTTTTTTCCCCCCAAAAAAACTATAAAACTGTTTTGGAAAAACCGTTAGTTGTAATTTCTCTGTGTAAAGCCAACAAATTTGGATGATAGCGTCAGAGGCTTGAAGCCCTTGAAGCCGGTTGCCAAGATAGATTAGACACTACCAAAAAGCAGGAAGCAATATTGCCTACCACTGAAATCATCCTCTTCTGAATGCACCTCATAGCCAATCCTCCCTGGAGGCCGAGGTGAAGATTGGAAAATAAGGCCTTGTGAATGCAGGGACACAACTCTGAACGGCGTCCATCAGTGGGTTGTGAATGCAAACGCACAGCTTTCACTCCGGCCCATCTGGAAGAACGCAAACAAAAGCTTGACTGAGGGGCAAAATTATGCAGTCGCAAGGGAAGAATATCATCCTGATTGACACAGACTTGTTGACAGCTTGTTTTTTGCGTTCTCAAATGAAAATGACTTGGACAATATCACTGTCAATTTGTACATTTTTGCCCACACTGAACCTCTTTTTTTCAATGCATACCAGTGTCAGGCATTGACATTTCATATTATGTCTCGTGTCAAATGTCTTGGCTTCCGGCAGCAATATTTCCTGATTATACATGAACTAAGACGGCACCCAGCGGGAGAGAGGCTGGTTGGGAACAAAGCGCAGAAGGGAGGGAAGCGCAGACTGGATGCTAAAATGAAGACTGACACGTCGGGTCACATTGTATCATTTCATGAGTCGACTTTTATTTAACCAGCAGAGACCTTCGCAGTAAAGAACTCACTGGGCAAGGGCAAGCTCGTACTTACTCATACAGTTAGACAGGTGTACAGGGGCAGGTACCGCATTATATAGCCATGGTCTCTCACCAAGTGACCCTGCAATCAGACACAACGAGCGTTTGACGGACAGTGACATGCAAGAGGCAGCAAAGTTCAACATCAACACAAACAAGACCAAACGTTTCACATTATGGTAAGGTACAAGTTCATCCTCAGTCAGCTTTGAAAACGGTTTCAAGCTGATATCAGAAAGATGTTGTAGGTTCTGATTTAACAAAACTATGCAAGTAGCAGTGAATGACTACGGAAGCCGAGAACAGCCGTGCTTGCAATTATTTTTTTTTAATGCCGTTATCTCAAGATCACAAGTTAATTATCTTGTGATCTCGAGATAACGGCATTAAAAAAAAAAAATTGCAAGCACGGTTGTTCTCGGCTTCCGTAGTCATTACGGATAACAAAACAAGCTTTGTTATCTCGAGATAATAAGATAATCAACCCGTTATCACGTGAAAACAAAACGTCGTTTCCTCTTATTATTTATAATTTTTATCAGAGATCGGGAGTGCCATGCCAGCATGCATAGATGGCGGCTTGACAACTGACAACAACGTAACTGCAGCAAACAAAACTACACATTTATGCCTTGACTTACTGTTCAGTTATGACAGTGATCTTGAAGGCTGAAATCAGGTGTGATCAAATGAACCTCATTTTCGAGTTCTCCATAATTATCCTGTGATCTCGAGAAAACAAAAGTCGTTTTCTCGTGATAAATTATCTCGTTATCTTGCGAAGTCGGCCTTTTGTTTTCTCGAGATTACGAGATAAATTAACCCATTATCTCGAGAAAACAAGCTTTGTTATCTCGAGATAACGGAATAATTAACTCGTGATCTCGAGATAACGGCATTAAAAAAATAATTGCAAGCACGGCCGTTCTCGGCTTCCGTAAATGACGACTTTCATTTTGCCGCTTTATCTACATGGGTTTTCAACGCTGCTGCAGGTGGTTGAATTAACATTTATTCAATGTCAAAATGTTTGCTGGGGAAAGTCACAGGTTCTATTCCCGAAAACAGTCAACATGTCCTGTCAAATTGTCCTCACCTACTCAGTCATTGTGAGTCACTCTGGATAAAAGTGTCGGCTAAAATGTGGACTCTACAAGAACTAACTAACAAAAACAGATCAGCAGTACAACAACATTAAATCATCGCTTGTCTTGTCCTGTTACCCAAGGCCAGCAATGCCCAGACATTGTAAACAAACTAACACACAACAGATAATATTAACTATATGTGTGTATAACGGAGAGTTTCCAGCCAAGAAAAAAAGAGAGTCGCACTCCTTATTGTGACTGATTGTTGAATATTGGTTCAAATTGGCGGCTCTGGAAAGAAACCGTCGCTCTTTGGTTCTGAGGGACTGAAAACCTGACGTTTACCGCTGATATTTTTAGGTCGCAACATTTTTCGGTAACACTTTATAATAACCATCATTAATAAATGGTAAATTGATAGTTAATTAAACTTTAGTTAATAGTTATTTTACTGTTAACAAACAATGAAATGATCATTAATAATGTTTACTAATTATTAGTAATGCTATAATTTATGTTATTTTATCATTTGTTTGTGTAATATAAAATCATTTGTTTATAAATTATTTATTGTATCATAGCTTTTTACCCTTTTTACCGTCTCTTATCAGCTGTGATACAATATATAATTTATAAACAAATGATTTTATATTACACAAACGAATGATAAAATAACATAAATTATAGCATTACTAATAATTAGTAAATATTAATGATGGTTATTATAAAGTGTTACCCATTTTTCTCCATTGTAGCTTTCTACTGGACCTGCTGGAAATATCAGGACGCAATGTCACATCATCTACATTTGGCCAGTTATCCGCAGGAATAACAACATGAGGAATAGGAATAAGACAAACCAAACAACACAAAGGACCCAGAAATGCAAGGTACATCGCCAACAGCTTTTTCAACAGTGTCAAACTGTTCAAAATGGATTTTTCCTTCAACCTCTCGCATGTCACCTGACCTGGAACCCAGTGACATTCTCCCATGCACTGGAGACGATCTCGCCAGTTTACACTAAATGCCTCGTGTCTCGGGGCACTGACGCTCTTCATTAAGGTGATGTTGCTATAGAAACGCGATAAAGCCACAGTGAACGTGAAGGTGGAGGCGAGCACGTAGCGGTCCTCTGTGGCCTCTGCAGGTCCATCTATGGCAACAAAGAGCTGAAGTGTTCTCTGAGACAGTGTTTCCTCCTCACATCGGGCGCTCAGAGAACGTTACCGCACAACTCCAAGGAAGGATTAGGTTAAATTAATTTGCATCTTGCCTTGAAAGGCAAATGAGAAAAATGCTGGAGGACAAATCTGCATGCAAAGCTTGTTTGCCTCCACCTACGCTCTCTAGTGGCAATATTCTGGCCTTCATTTTGCCCAAACAAAATTCACGGGGGTCTACAGGGTGGCGTACTGTTTGGCGAGTCTGTTCCACAACCACAACAGCTAATCCATAAGCTGCCTTGAGTCCTGCTGAAGTGTCCTTGGGCAAGACACTGAACTCCTTCCTCCTCACTCATTATAGGCCACACTGGATTAAGAGCGCCGGTTAAAACAGCAACTATTTTAATTCCATGTAATAAATGAAAAATGCAGCTTTAGCCCGCACATTTATCACTTTGAAGGTGCTTTATGCAACATAAAGAAGACAAACATCAAGTTCATTGTTGTGTGTGTGTGTGTGTGTGTGTGTGTGTGTGTGTGTGCGCGTGCATGCTTGTATATTTGTATAAGTGTTACATACAGCGTTGGGATGGCCTCACAAACCAGATGGGACCTCAGAGAATGAAGGACGGTTCCCACTCTCCTGTCACTAGTGGGTAGATGTGCAGCACTGAAGCTGAGCCTGTTTATCCCTCCTTAAGATGGTTTGAAGAATTGGATGGAGCTTCTAATATTTTTTTAGCGGTAGGGAAGTGAAGAGAGAATTCGTTTCATCTTTCTACAAAGATCTAAAGCTTCTTGATGGATTAACTGAACTTCATCAAACTTCAATAATTACTTTTTGAAGACGCAATTACAGTCTGTCCAGGCATGGCAGGTTCTTAACAACTCCAATAACGCTTGGATACAGACTGAACAAATAGGCAAGGCAAGGCAATCTCTTGCTTGGTAATCTCCCTGATCGTTGAGATGCCATTAAGAAAGTGAACTCTATCAATAATCTGGTGAATGATACAGTGCTAAAAGCTCGGCATGACGTGAATAAAATCTGGGGATTCAATCTACATCCTGCAGATTTGGCACTCACGATCAGATTTTACTATTAAAATCCTATTCACACCTACTCATTTTAACCCTAAAAGTGGAGAGAAAGAGGAAGGAAGTCCTTAGCATGTATTTCATTCTGGCATGCTGCATGAATGTGTGTGTGTAACGTGTGCATGCATGTGTATGGATTTTTGGCAGTTATACCACAAGGAGGAATGGATTAGGAATGGATTAGCAGCTGTGTTTGCTATGCACATTTGCTATAATGCATTTATTACGCATTATACACTAACAGTCAAGTCTGGACACACCTGATTGAATGTACTGTGTTTTTCATTATCTCAAAACCATTTTGATCTAAAGACTTGTGCTTAAATGCTTGAAATTTGTTTCTTAAACAAATATAAGTAGTGAAGTTGACGCCTGTGTATGAATTTCTTTCCAAAGCTACTTTAAAGAATCTAAAATATAAGATAGTTTTGATTTGTTTAACGCTTTTTTGGTCAGTGCATAATTCCATTTGTTTTATTTCATAGTTTTGATGTCTTCACTATGTTACAACCTGGCTCAAGGAAGTAACAATGAGGGAGCCATACGCCAAAGTAAAAGTTAAAACAATGATTTATTAACTAAAACTAAGGGGTAAACAAACACAAACTACATCAAACCAAAAGAACAGAACAAAAGGTGTGCATAGGTGAGGAGGGAGAGAGACACTGATAGTCCGAGGCCTTCTTAAGCCCAAGGAGTTCACCAGGCCCAGGTGCACTCCATCAGCTCTGATGATGACTCCACCCACCAGGCTCCTGCAAGATGCAGAGCCAGGAGAGTGGGAGGGTCATCACACCCCTCTCCATAAAAATAGGGTCCCACCGGGAACCCCTGTAACACAAGCAAAAGACAAGTTTACAAAATTGTACATTTAATGTCTCCAACCTGCCTGCCCCTGGCCAGCTGCTATGCCTAGCAGGGGAAATTAACAATGCTCCAAAACTTACCAGGCTACCCAAACCAGTACTGCTACACAAAGGCCATACACCATTTACCGAGGTCCCCACAAACAAACATCTCCAGCACTGGCGGCTGCCAGAGATGGCTCTCCCCTCACCAAACACAACAAAAATACTGGCACATATAAATTATACCAGGCAACCAATGAAACAGGAAAAACTTACCAGAGGGAGCACAACAGTAAGCCAAGCCATAGCACAAACTAAGCCAAACAAAACCAAACACTCTGACGTATAACTCCCCAAAAACACTACCATTGCAGCGCAGCCTCTCACTGACCATGCTAGTAAAAGGACTGACAAAGTTAAACAAAACAAACTGAGTGCAAAACGAAGAGTACAAAATCTTAGGACGAGCCCCCATATGTTACAACCAAATGGATCCCGGACGAGTCCCCATAGTTGTTATTCTAACATGTGGAAAATAGTAAAAAAAGAAAAATGCGTGTGTCCAAACTTTTGACTGGTAGTGTAAACCTCATTTATAGATGTTCATAATTATGCATGACACCTTATAACGGGGTTTATTATGTACTATAAATTGCTGGCATAATGTATTATAAATTCAGGGTTCATAACGCTTTATAACACCCAAGGTGACTACAGTGTATGACGAAGCAGGGGCTTGGGTTGCATTGCGCATAAAGCTGCCAAACTCATACTCAAGTCATAAAGACACTTGTAGAACTGTTCTGATGTATCATAACAGATTATGAATTATAACTCTCTCAAGTGGAATAATCTTATAGATTAATGCGCTGTAGCATGTCTTTGCAAGCTTTACGTAAAGTGACAGACATCTTTTTTTTATCATTTCGTGGTGCTCACAGTGCATCATAGACATGGCCCTCATACAAAGTGCCACCTAAGGGCTCTGAGTGGAGAGAGAGAGGCAGCTGCCGCTCTGCCAGCCGCTCAGTCACAGACACTACAGCCAAATGTAAAAACAAATTGGCCCTCAGTATTCTCACAGCTCTGGTTCAGCATCTTTGTAGGAGAAGTCAAAGGCAGGGAGCAGGTGCTGAAGACAAACATGAAATGGGAGAACAGCTTTGCACTTAAACGTGTATAATTCATGACGCACTGCGACCAGATTGGTGCTGGTTACCTTATCGGGTGCAGTGACAAGTGATAGCCGAAAATGAGCTAAAACTTGTTTAGATTGTGCAGCCACCAATAAGGATGTTCATGAATAGTCCTACTCCCTTAAAAGGTTAGTCTTCTCAACTGGAAAAATAGATCAAAACTTTCCATAAATCACTGGCTGAACTTTCTAACGGAGCACTCCACTTTGGAAAAGCTGTCTGCAACTCTTAAATAACTCTTAAATGACTCCAAATCATTCCAAAAGTCTTTTCCCTTTTCTGGAAGTCATTAATAGCTGATTTCTCCCACCTCTCCTACCAGTCCCTACCAGTGTGCAAGCTCCCCTCTCTGGCTTGTTCCATATTTGCCTTTGTTGTCCCATGTAGACTACTGTTATTATATGTTTTTGTGTTATCCCCTATACTACATCTATATCATTTTATGTCTTTGTCTATTTTATGTGTCTATATTCTGCCCTGGTTATAAAATAAAAAAATAAAAAGAATAGTTCTAATCAATGATCTGTGACTTAGGCCTATTCTTCCATGTGTACAACATCAATCAATGTTATCAAACTAAAAGAGATTTTTTTTCTTAGTATCTTGGGGGAAAAATGCTATCTTTTAAACTGACCATGTCAAATAGCATACTGTAAACATTCTGTGCTTGCTGGGTTCAAGAGTCGAACTGTTTCAACTGCGAACCCCAGGATTAGTGAGTGAGCACCAGTGTGTCCGAGAAAAGTATCTTTGTATCCCGCAGTTATCAATACATAGTGTTTTTTGTTTTTGTTTTACTTTCTGGGACCAAGAGAGCGACCCTACTGGCCGACAAAGTGACTTATACTAGCTGTTGGTCTCAGCTAAAAAAAAAAAAACAGATTTATAGGAATGTATTCCACTCACATACATCATGAGGGAGCAATCTATGACACAGATTGATGCACTGTTTTCAACAGATGGGGAAAAGATATCAACAGGTTTGATAATGCTGGTGGTGTTGGTAAGATTATAGTTCCCATGGCTGGGAAAATGTGAAAGCTTTATAGGGATAAAGACTTAAAGGGGAACACTATACCAAACCGAAACCAATTTTTATTTGTCCCTGTAAAGTGTCCACATTTTCCCCGCCATGGAAACAAACGACCAATTCCTTCATATGCACAGAGAGTTATTCATAAACCACACTGGTAATTACATTCATGCAAAACCTGCAGCTTGGTAATTAGAACTCATTCATAAATGTGATTGCTGTGAAGGAGTTCTGAGCAGTGGCACAGGTGACTGTCACGGGGAGGTGTGGTGAGGACCCAAACGCAGGACAGCGAGGCAGGTTGTGATCAAACCCCAGGACTGGGTGTTTAATTGAACAGATAGCAGGTGACACAGGAAATCCAAAAACACGAGCTCGACACAAACTGACACAAACATAACACAATACAGAACAATGAACCGACAAAGACTGACTGGGGAAACAAGACTAATATACACATGGGGTGATTACAAATGAGGTACAGGTGTGTGGGAGCAGGAGCTGGGGGAGAGAGGGAGCCACACCCACGCTACACACTGACAGACAAACCAGGAGGCGGAGACACAAGGGAGGCAGGGAACACAGAAGGAAACACAGGCAGGTCATGGCCGAACCATGACAGTACCCCCCCCTTAAGGGACGGCTACCAGACGTCCCACCAGGCTGGCCAGGAACACCGAGCAGGGTGGGTGGAGGGGGTCCGGAGGAGGGATTCAGGGACAAGTGGCCTGGGAACAGAAGGATGGAGCAGGAAACCTCAGGCGGACGGCCTGGAGGCTGGACACGTAGGCGCAGCAGCTCTGGAGGACGGGCAGGAGGACGACCAGAGTGGCGGAACAGCTCTGGAGGACGGGCAGGAGGACGACCAGAGTGGCGGAACAGCTCTGGAGGACGGGCAGGAGGACGACCAGAGTGGCAGAGCAGCTCTGGAGGACGGCGACGAAGGCGGGACCGCTCAGGAGGTCGACGACGAAGGCGGGACCGCTCAGGAGGTCGACGACGAAGGCGGGACCGCTCAGGTCGACGACGCAGCTGGAGGTCAGGGAATGCAGCCGACACCAGAAGATTCGGCTGCGGGTCGGGGCAGGCTGCGAGATCAGCTTCTGGTGTCAGGAGTACAGGACTGGAGTCCGGCTGCGGGAGTGCGGGACCGGAGGCCGGAGACAGGAAAGCAGGACCGGAGGCCAGAGACTGGAGTACAGGACCGGAGGCCGGAGACTGGAGTACAGGACCGGAGGCCAGAAACGGCTGGAGTGCAGGACCGGAGGCCGGCAACGGCTGTCTGAGATGGCCGACGGGGAATGGCAGGGCGTCGACAGATGCGGCCGACAACTGGGAATCTGGCTGCAGTGTAGGCTGTGTCAGCTGGGAGCCCGGCAGGTGAGCCGGTGAAGTCAGGAAACCAGGGGGTTGCTGAAACACAGCCAGAGCTGACTGCAGCAGAACAGGAACAGAAATTTGCTGCACCTCTGGCTCAGTGGATTGCTGCAAGACGGGAACAGGAGACTGCTGCAGCCCAGGAACAGAAGGCTTTAATAGCACAGGAACAGAAGGCTCTTGCAGCACAGGAACAGAAGGCCTTTGCAGCACAGGAACAAGAGATTGCTGCGGCCCAACAGGAACAAGAGATTGCTGCGGCCCAACAGGAACAAGAGATTGCTGCGGCCCAACAGGAACAAGAGATTGCCGCGGCTCAGCGGGAACAGGGAGCTTCCGCGGCGCAGGAACAGGTAACTGCCGCAGCTCGGCGACAGGGCGCTTTTGTGGCGCAGGAACAGGGACCAGCTGAGGCGCAGGAACAGGGACCAGCCGAGGTGCAGGAACAGGTGACTGTCGCAGCTCGGCGACAGGAAGCTTCCGTGGCGCAGGAAGCTGGGATTGCCGCGGCCCGACAGGAACGGGAGATTGCCGCGACCCGGCAGGAACGGGAGATTGCCGCAGTGCAGGAACAGGAGACCACCGCGGTTCGGCTACGGGGAGCTTCCGCGGCGCAGGAACGGGTGACTGCCGCAGCTCGACGGCAGGGAGCTTCCGCGGCGCAGGAACAGGTGACTGCCGCAGCTCGGCGACAGGGAGCTTCCGCGGCGCAGGAACAGGGACCAGCCGAGGTGCAGGAACAGGTGACTGTCGCAGCTCGACGGCAGGGAGCTTCCGCGGCGCAGGAACAGGTGACTGCCGCAGCTCGGCGACAGGGAGCTTCCGCGGCGCAGGAAGCTGAGAATGCTGTGACCCAGCACGAACAGGAGACCGCCATGGCCCGACAGGAACAGGAACTGGAGATTGCCGCAGCCCGACAGGAACAGGGACTGGAGATTGCCACGGCCCGACAGGAACAGGGACTGGGGATTGCCGCGGCCCGACAGGAACAGGGACTGGGGATTGCCGCGGCCCGACAGGAACAGGGGATTGCAGCGGCCCGACAGGAACAGGGGATTGCCGCGGCTCGGGAACAGGGACTGACTGGACCCCAGTAGTGGCGCTGGGTAGCGGAGACTCTGTAGCGCAGGACTGCTGAGTGAGCCAGTGGCGTCGGGAGCCACGGGGACCTCGCCGCCTCTTGGTGCCTCCACGGGTCCCCGTGAAAAAGGCAAGACGAGTCCCCTCAAAGGATGACCGCTGGGCATCAGGGCGGCTCCCCAGATGATCCTTGGTAGAAACCAGGGGTTCTGGGAAAGCCGGGTCAGGACAGGCAGGTTTTAGGCTCAAAACCCCGAGCCTAACCGACTGGAGTGCTGGCTGGTAGCTAGCAGGCCCAAAGCTAGCAGACTGGAGGCTAGCAAACTGGGACTTGGGCTGGTAGCTCGGCTGCTGCTTGGACTGGTAGCTAGGCTGCTGCTGCGGCCTAGGCTTGGGCTGGTAGCTCGGCTGCTGCTGGGGCTTGGGCTGGTAGCTAGGCTGCTGCTGCGGCCTAGGCTTGGGCTGGTAGCTAGGCTGCTGCGGCCTAGGCTTGGGCTGGTAGCTAGGCTGCTGGCTAGCTGACAAGGCTGCTTGCCGGGCAAAATATGTGAACAGGGAGATCATCTCAATGCCAGTTGCAGAGGGAGGAGACCTGTCTGCTGGGTCCATGTTGGCTAGTTCGTACTGTTATGGGGTAGGTTTGAGAACACTGGGAAGACAGAAGCAGGCAGGGAAAGGGGCTGAAACCCCCCGGAGCTTTCTTCCACTGCCGGGACGAGAGGGTAGGCTTGAGAGCGCTGGGGATACAGACAAACTGGCAGGGAAAGGGGCTGAAACCCCCCGGAGCTTTCTTCCACTGCCGGGACACGAGAGGGTAGGCTTGAGAGTGCTGGGGATCCAGACAAACTGGCAGGGAAAGGGGCTGAAACCCCCCGGAGCTTTCTTCCACTGCCGGGACGAGAGGGTAAGGTTGAGAGCGCAGGTCAAACAGACAAGCAGGGCTCACCAGGTGAAGGCAGGCTGTGTGGTAGCTGGGTGCTGTCCGCTGGGTCCAGTCTTGGTCGGTTCATTCTGTCACGGGGAGGTGTGGTGAGGACCCAAACGCAGGACAGCGAGGCAGGTTGTGATCAAACCCCAGGACTGGGTGTTTAATTGAACAGATAGCAGGTGACACAGGAAATCCAAAAACACGAGCTCTACACAAACTGACACAAACATAACACAATACAGAACAATGAACCGACAAAGACTGACTGGGGAAACAAGACTAATATACACATGGGGTGATTACAAATGAGGTACAGGTGTGTGGGAGCAGGAGCTGGGGGAGAGAGGGAGCCACACCCACGCTACACACTGACAGACAAACCAGGAGGCGGAGACACAAGGGAGGCAGGGAACACAGAAGGAAACACAGGCAGGTCATGGCCGAACCATGACAGTGACAGCCAGTCAATTCATTATGCTAATTACATGTTGCATATTTAACACATACTCTACTGATTGTCCGTGCCCATATACACATGTATTGCGCCCTATTGAAAACATGACAGGCTGTCAAAGGAAGGTAAAAGTCTTTATTTTAAGAGTCTTTTTTTTTAAGAGAAGAGGTGGGGGGAAATTTGTGCTTCATTCATGCTTGAAAGTTGTCCTTTAAAGCAAGGTTGTGACACCTTGCGACATAATTTATTGAAATACTTGAAACATTAAAACAATTTTTTCATATTTAACATTTATTTCAGAAATAGCTGTGATGCCGAGGTGGTCGACTCACTAAACCCTAAGGTATGACAAAGTCCCTAAATCTAACATTATTTGCCACCAAAACCTCAAAACCAATTTATTTCGACTAAATTTATAGGAAAAGTGGAGCAATTATTGATGACTGACAAGATATTACATGGGATACATTTTTAGACACAGGTCACCAAACTCTTTCACAGACACACACAGTTTAGAGGGAACACTGGTCCTGAATACTCTCCTGAGACTTTTTGCCTGCTCTTTGCTCCTGAATATAACAATAACAAGGCAACAGTAAACATTTCGTTACCAGTGAATGATACAATCCCCCACATGGCCAATTAGTAACAAAGGTGAAACAAAGCAGCAGTTGGCATTTTTTTTCTGCTGCTGTCTACTATGATGAATAACCTTTGTATAATATGCAAATGCTCAAATGGGATGACGGGCACTGGAAAAAGGCCTCGCAAACGTTAATGCAGTGAAGCTGAACCACGAATAACCCCTTAAAATATGGAATAGGACAAAAACAATAACTTTGAGAGGAGCCAATTAATGAGTGATGCTCTGTGTGGACAACACAGAAAAAATAAAAATCTTACATAAGCCATAAAACCAAACCCTGTAACCCAGATTCATGAATTAAAAAACACTGCAGCATCACGATCTCAACCTCTAACATCATGCCAAACCTGCCGATGAGTTTTGCACGTAACCCCGCAGTGTCCTATACCTTTACAGTAAAGTTTGTAGTAGTACTTGTAGTAGAAATTGCAGTGGTAGTAGTAGTGCTAGTAGTAGTAGTTGTATAGGCAGTAGTAGTAGCAGTAGTAGTAGTAGTAGTAGTAGTAGCAGTAGCAGTAGTAGCAGTAGTACTAGCAGTAGTAGCAGCAGTAGCAGTAGTAGTAGTAGCAGTAGAAGTAGTAGTAGTAGAAGTAGTAGTAGTGGCAGTAGTAGTAGTAGCAGTAGTAGTAGTAGTAATAGCAGTAGTAGTAGTAGCAGTAGTAGCAGTAGTAGTAGCAGTAGTAGTAGTAGCAGTAGCAGTAATAGCAGTAGTACTAGTAGTAGTAGTAGCAGTAGAAGCAGTAGCAGTAGAAGTAGTAGTAGTGGCAGTAGTAGTAGTAGCAGTAGTAGTAGTAGTAATAGCGTGTAGTAGTAGTAGTAGTAATAGCAGTAGTAGTAGTAGCAGTAGTAGCAGTAGTAGTAGCAGTAGTAGTAGTAGCAGTAGAAGTAGTAGTAGTAGAAGTAGTAGTAGTGGCAGTAGTAGTAGTAGCAGTAGTAGTAGTAGAAGTAGTAGTAGTGGCAGTAGTAGTAGTAGCAGTAGTAGTAGTAGTAGCAGTAGCAGTAGTAGCAGTAGTACTAGTAGTAGTAGTAGCAGTAGCAGTAGAAGCAGTAGCAGTAGAAGTAGTAGTAGTGGCAGTAGTAGTAGTAGCAGTAGTAGTAGTAATAGCAGTAGTAGTAGTAGTAGTAATAGCAGTAGTAGTAGTAGCAGTAGTAGCAGTAGTAGTAGCAGTAGTAGTAGTAGTAATAGCAGCAGTATTAGCAGTAGTAGCAGTAGTAGTAGTAGTAATAGCAGTAGTAGCAGTAGTAGTAGCAGAGTGCCACTGTGTGACAACAAACTGGTCGTATCCAAGTTGAACAAGTGAACATTCACTGCTGTCTGAGAAGAGAAACCCTTTTATTGACGATGGCAGGAGTAACTGCATCTTTGATGCCGCTCCAATGTCCAAGTCAATTAGAGAAGCAGGAAAGGTAACTATGACAGCATCCAAGACGGTCCTGTGAGAGTAAACTTACACACTCTGGCTCAGAAAGGCCATAAAAGCTTAAACATAGATTCAATAAGTCCATGAAAGTCACTCGTCTCTTGATTTACAGCCAACCCACTCACTGGGAATTGTCCAGTGCCACCAGTCGTGTGCTGTTGACCAGTGAGCAGCTCCACTGCAGAACTTCTGGATTAAGTGCTGAAGGGCAGGAATTTAAGTACATCTGTTGGCTCCAAGCTGGAGAAGCAATTAAGACTCAGGAGAGGAGAGTTTAGACAGAAAAATCAATAGAGCGGACTTAATCACTACACAGGCTCATGGGTATAGGCAACACACAATTCTGGACTGAAACTAGAAGGTTTAAATAACAAGAGATGACATAATTGCTGGGCCAAGGCTGACCTGTCCATGTACAGTGCAAAAGTTTTACAAAGTAAACTACTTATATAAGAGAAAAGATAACTCATATAGACTTGATGACTCAGTTGTGTATGTGTGTGTGTGTGTGTGTGTGTGTGTGTGTGTGTATGACACAAGCATGCTGAAAGTCCATAAAAGAAGAGAAGGGAAGCTCTCCAAGTATAATAGAGACTCACCACTACTGAATGAAGTCTATAGATGATATGAGTAAGATGCTGTTGATTCAAAGCTATATGAGTAAAAGAACGAATACAGCTTGAGTCATCATTAGATTTAAAGGTCCCATATTGTTCAGTGTCATGATTTTGTTTTCAAATCTACTGTGACTCCGGATAAGAATAATGTTCTTCATGTTCTTCTCTCCTATCTAGAAACTTGCTTGTGTTGTATGCAAAATCTCATGTGTAAGTCGCTTTGGATAAAAGCGTCTGCCAAATGTGAAATTGTAATTGTAATTGTATGATGTTTTGCAATTACAGTTTAGTTAAAAGTTAAATTGAATGAACTTAAAGACCAAGTCCTCACAGGAACAGTCACAATACTGGACTCTGATTGGCTGACAACCCCAGCTCCTCTCATTCAAATGAGGCAAACCTGCTGAGTGGAAGCTTTCCACATCAAATGCTGCAAACTGACCTAATTGGAAAGATTTCAGTAATTGTTCATTCAGGGGTGCCAATCAAGACCAAGAGTTAGTCTGAAACTGCCTCCAAAAAAAGAGCGGATTTTTAAAAATGTAATAACTTTAAAATTTATCGCCTGGCCCAATTTTCCAGTCGGGATACCTGAGGCACAACCACAGTCCCTCATGCTGCAGCGTTGCTCTTAAAGCAACAGACAGCACAGGAGAGAGAGAGCAGACTGTAATATCTCCACTGTAGCTGAGCCGCAGGCCAGCAGATGAAGGGCTGCCACAAGTTTTGTCAGTGAGGGCATGGCATGACTCATCTCTGTCCGAGGTTCCAGTTAATTTTTTATTTCATCAAGCAGTGACAATATAATATGATTTGGCAATCTATAATTTATTTTAACCTCATCCTCTGGCATTTTAAAGCGAGTAATTCTCAAACTCTCTCTTATTTCTTATTTCTGTGGCTCTCTGTGGGTGAGAAGTTAGGACACGCTTCATCTTGGCGGAAAATATCGCGTGCAATTGTGCACGTTTGGTTTAGTAAATCGATGGGAGATTTCAATAATCCCCTCCTCCATTTTTGCACCCTGCCATTGCCACTCCTCAAAATTCATATTAAATGGGTCAAACGAGCTAAAAGTATCCTGCCAGGTGTCGACTCCATTTCCATCCAAGTTATGAGACCAGAATCAGCACTTTTTAACTGTAAACGCTTAGTAAATATGGCCCTCACACTCGCACAGAATTTCTGGGTACCTTTTGATGCTACTGCTCAGTTAAAGAGGGCTGGTGGTCGAACTTTTTCATTGAAATTCATTCAGGTTTGTCCAGGACGCCACTGATAAATGAGGCTTCAAGTGGAGAAATGTGCAATGTTCTTTATTCCTGTCACTTTCACACACTACAACAGTTAAATGAAGAAAAGAAAAAAAAACATAGTAATATAGTAATTATGCCCCGTCCACAAACACTTAATTAAGCAATATTACACTCGAGGGTGTGCTGTACGACAGTGATGCGGTCACTTCAGTGATGCTTACGGACCTCGGCGTAAGCGCCTCGGTCCTGACTGCATCACTGTCGTGCCAATAATGACGGTAAAGCACACCCTCGAGTGTAATATTGCGATTATACAACAGTTACCATCAAAATAAAAGATATAATCAAAATGTATTCATATTGTGGGGCAATTCGCTCTCAAAATAAAAAACGTTTTGCTAGTGTTATCTCCGTTTCCCTAGAAATACATGGGGTCTGACTAATAACTGGAAAACAATCAGTCAGGTCAGTAGACTCCTATGTAATGGAACCTAGTTTACTACTCCAGCAAGTAGCCCGACCCTTAGTAACGACCTAGCAACAGAGACGATTTCTAGTACCTGTTGAGTCAGCCAGCCAACTTGAGCTAATGCTTTCTAGAGATTGTGGATTTCCCAAACTGAATAAATACCACACATATAAACACAAAACTGATTTGCTAGCTCAATCTTGTTGTAACTAAGATATCTGCTGAAAAAAATATTTTTTTCATGGACAGATTTAGCTACTACGTCCGCGAACTTCACATGTATTTTTAAGCTAGTAGCGCCGTGTCACCGACTCACCGGCACAGCTGATGGAGGATGCCAGAGCGTCTAGTAACATCAAGGCTGAACAGAGTTATATTTAAATATATTGTATGATAATATATGGCGGAGTAATATTTAGTGATGAGCATGGCTAGGTGTGCTGTCATGCTGATTTGATCACGTTCTAAATGTCTAGCTGACCAATCAGATTGCTTGGTCAGAACTACCTGTTGTATAATAAACAGTTAATAAACAGTTAATGCAGAGTTAATTCTATTAAGGTGTGCTGGTGCGTCACTTTCCTCTCCATTTAAAGAGCAAATCAACACTAAATCACATTGTTTCCAATTGTTATTGCACTGTTCTGTATGGGCTGAATCTTTCAAACATGTTGTTTGTTGTTGATGTCAAAGCAGATGTTTTGCTTTGGACAGCTGATGCAAAACACAAAGCTTCAACCCACAGAGAGCAGTGCAAAACCAATTTTTCGCCCCTATATTTGCTCTTTAAAACCACCACATGCCGGTTGAGATGCAGCTTTAGGCAGCTTGAGATGTAGCAACCAAACAAACAATCACGCACGGTGCGAGCAACAGAGACGGGTGAAACAGTTCATTGATAAATGTCGTTCAGGCTTACACAAAACCATAACCGCTCTCCATGCTTGCAGTTGTGGAAATGTGTTGTTCTGATTCCAGGGACGTCTCTGAGTCAACCAGTGCAGCTTCAACCGCGGTTTCTGCCCCGCTGTCCATTGATGTTTGTTTACTGACCAAGCCGACCATGCCGTGCTTGTTCCTGCCGGCTGACAGATTGCGCTCCATTCAAGCGGTTTTCTCCACCTTTGACGCTGCGTGATGAGCGGACCCTCAGAGATTGAGAATGATACATGTCATTGCCTGAGGTGCGCTTGTTTTGTGTAGCTGAAAAGCTGCAACACCTTTCCCACCCCAGGTACCACTGATTCCAAAAACGTCCCTCTATAGCTGCTGTTAATCAAGATATCAAGATAGAACCTGGATGTTTCTCCCCTGGAGTAGAGTCCATCTCCACTAAAACACCAGCTTCATCTTGACAGTTTTGGCATTTAGCTGACAACTTTATCCAGAGCAACTTTAAAAGACTGAGCAAGCACTTCAGTGTTTCTGACAGCATGTTGCAGAGATAACACCTTTGACATTTTGGTTACCAGAAACCACTAAGACACCATAACATCCATATTAACACACATTCTGATCCTGATTGTTAATGGAGCAGCTCCAGGTTCTAATATATTATTAAAATTCAGTTTCTCTGGTTTCTTTGGTAGAGAGTAGTTAACACTCACATTAGCATCAACATAATTATAGTTGTAATCATAATTATAGATTGGACAGGAATTTTTAAATGAAGTGTATTCTCACTTTAAGAACAAAATCGGTGCCAGACAACTGCTAATGTTATTAGAATCATAATGAAATTGGAGAGTTATTACTGTGAAGTAGAAAAGGTTGAAAGTAACATATTTTGTCCTCCAATAAATTTTTCTGATGATTAACTGTCTATGCTTTGTTTACCATGATATAGTTAGGCTTGATCCTGCTCGTCTATGATTGGCTTTACTGCCTTTTGAGAGCAAACAATAAGGCCTGATTCAGACCTTGATTCAAGCACCGTGTGCAACTCCACCGTCTCCAACCCTGGAGTTGCATGCTGGGATATTCAGCCTCCTGAAAGATGCACATTTGAGGTGATGAATATGTAAATCAAATCTTTCAGATATTCAAGTGTTGCCAATAAATAAAGGAGCAAATGTGATCACATCTCCATGTATCAAAAGAGGGTTTTAATGTTAAAATGATGAAAAGAGCCACAAAAAAGCTGTCAGGCTCCAAATAAAGATGGATTAACATTACCATTAGCATATCAAGGGTTTGGTGTGAAAGGGTGAGTGACATTTTATCCAAACATGAGTATTATATATGATTGGAAAGCTCTTGTTGAGCTTTACCTGATGACCAAAAGAACATGCGTAATCATAATCAAAAGTAAAATAAAGGGGGAAAACAAAAAGACTCAAGTGTAAACCCTAGATTACGTTTGGTGCAAAAAGGGCGTGACTGGAACAAAGCTTTATAATGGTCTGCCCTCTTCGCACTGAGTGATGCATTATGAGAAGGGCTACTATCCTGTCAAGACCGAGGAAGGAGAACCAGGATCTAATAAGAACAAATATGTGTTAAGAATGAGCACTTTGAAGTAAATGCCAATTAAGATAATAGCAATCATATTAAGTCGAGTAGGCTGACCTAAATTCAATGAATTATGAATTATTCTGAAATATTCATGGTATAAATTAACCTTTTACTCACTGTTCTCAACTGTAAAAATAGATAAATATATCAGTCTGCTCTTTCAAGAACATGGATGAAGATATCTGCACATATAGGCCTAACCACAGAAGTATTACCAGGTCATTAACTGTATATATAATGAATACTAGCTTTTGAGATTATTTTCCATTCAAACATTGATAAGAAAAGCGTTAACACTTTGTATAACTAAGTAAATTAAAATGAATTATAACCACTAGTGTTTCTGATTATCTTCTTATTTATGTTTGGTCCACCTTGAGGATTTATTAGAGCTGAATTTAGGATTAAAATAATTAACATGACTGTCTGGTTACAATGAACCTCTACAAATCCCAGGTGTCATAGACATGCAATGCAAAAAGAGTGAGTGAAAAGTGAGTTTTGAGGTACCCGCTAACTTTTAATGTTGACTTTTAATGTTAACTTTAAAATACAAAAATAGGTTTGTATGGAATATCAGTTCTGTGAATCTTAATCTCTGTAAAGCTATGAATGGGTTCTTGGAGCAAAAGCTGCCACATATTTGAAGGCTGTAACCACACACTCAAATCCCAGGACTTGGTGCCAAAGAATCCTCTTTATTTGACTCTCATAATGAGCTACGGATTCATCCTGATAAAGCTATAGGCGAAAAAAGTGTAGCTCATTATGATCCTCAAATAAAAAGGATTCTTTTGCAGCGAGCGCATTGTCCCGGGTGTGCAGTTACAGACATAAATATGTGGCTTTCTCATACTTCTTTGATGTTTTTCTTGCCGTTTCCAGCAGGTTTTTTTTTTTTTTTTTTTTTTGGTTCCTATTTTATGTAGGTTAAATGATTAAAACACATGTAATCATTTATTATCATTTTGTTCCTGTAAAATTTGCATGTAATTTATGCCCCTTTCGCTCTAAACCCTCATATAAGTGACCTGGATGAGTGCATAGTCTTGTTTATTTCCAAATTTTCTTTTCTTTTTTGTGGTTCTTTGTTATACTCTTAAAAAAGAATGGCATTTTCAATACATGTGCGTACAATACGTGTCTGTACATGTCATGAAAAGAACTTCAAAAGTGAAACATCCTTTTTATGAGTGTAGACAGCAATGAAAATCAGAACTGTGTTACATTTGGTAATCAAAGTGTAAACAAGGTCAAAGTCGGCAATGATTTTTTTTGACTGGAAAAAAAATCTGTTGTTTTGTTTGCATTGTTTTCTGCTTTCTACCATGAATGCTACAAACTATTAATATTAAATAATAATAGACAGAATGTGCTCTTGTGTAGTTTATAGTAGTATTTTTGAATCATTCTGAATGGAGTTTGCAATGTAAATTGTTACCCAGATGTGAGCATTGCAATTAAAGGCACTTTCTTTAAATTATATGATGGTCATATTATGTGCTCAGTGACAAACAACTCGGCTGTTGAGCTGTTGCAATAAAAGAAAAACAAACTGCAGAAAAGGCTTTGAGACAAAAAAGGGTTTGAGAAAGCTGCAGTCCAGCAATCAATAGACGGTGATCTCTGTGTAGTGGGTCTAAATAATCCTTCTCACAGACCAGCATGCCTTCTTACTTTACAGTCTGTGGCTTGTTTCTTCTGCTGTGAAGAGCCTGATGTATTGATCTTCCAAAAGCCTTTTGACTTTAAATGAAGTTTTACAGAGGATTAGACCAAACTTTGTATGAGAGATTGAAAGGCAGAATGCCACAAGCTGTCGACTATTCCCATATTCCTTAAATGCCATGTGTTTGGAGTATCAAACTTCAGCAGCACTGGAGAATGCTTAAAAGTTATACTACAGCAGCTCTTTTTTTTTTTTTTATTTCTTTAATTAAATTTAAAAGTCCTGGGGCCTCATTTAAATGCCGCATGCACACAAATTAATTTAATATGAAACATTTTCTATAGCACTCACTGTTTTTGGATTAAAGGTTGTCTCCCTTTATGCTTATTACTAATTTGACTGCCTCCTTTCAGAGCTCTACAACTAATATCCTAATGTGGAGGATTAGGATAGCCAGTTAGGATACCCAGTGTGTTGCAGAAAACTGTGTACTTTGAGACACAAATAATTGCGTTTGAAAGAGGACTATGCTTCTTCTTATAGACAAATGAATAATTGGGCTTGGTGGATTTTTCTTGGACTCAGGCTGCACAGTTCACTGCCCATCTGTTACTGTCACTATGCTGCTATCTGTTGCCACGGCCAACAACCAAATGATTTTCGACCGACTGTTTCAATCAATCTGTGGAGTAAAGCTGAGTGTCCTGCTGTGTATATCAGCTTCAGAAGGAGAGGGACTGAATGATAAATGCATAAATCCTTTTGATACACTATATATTAATTTACAAAATAAGGCTTCATTTGAGATTATAGTTCAATATGAGATTAAAAGACTTGAGTGAACTTGAACTTTCTTCTTTTCATTCTAGAGGATCAGTCACCTCGGTCTGAGTTGCATAAACTCAGTTTAAGACTAGTCTAAGCCTTAGACCGGGGCCAGTTGCATAAAGATAGACCTAGTCTTAGACTTAACTCTGACTCTAAATCAGAGTTAAGCATTGGTGACAATGTAGCTTGGCGGTCGTTGACGTTTCAAGTCGTCATCACGTTCTAAAATGTCTCCAGATTGACATCGAACCTTCAGTTGGGAACAACCGTTGGAAAGGGGAATAGTGAAACACGTACACTTCTACTCTGATTGGTTCGTGCTTCACGGCATCATCAGAGCGCGGACAAAAGTTGAAGCCAGCTGAGCTCCAGTTTGTAGCTGTGCTCGCCCGGCACGCTGCTACATTTTACACGCGGGCATTTGAAGCTTTGTGTCGCCGGCTTCCATTGAAAACAAATGACTTGCTGTTGCTTTGTAGCCCATAGTCTGAATGCACCATTAGGCCGACTCGTTTCCATAGCAACAAAATACTTAACTCAAGCTTAGCCAGAGGGGAGAGTGGCTAATTTTCCTACCTCAAAAAGAGTCGGTCTTAATATTTATGCAACAGACAATCTTAGATTCTATTCTAACTTTAGAAATCTAAGACCAGAGGCCAGTTGCATAAACTTAGTTTAAGACTAGTCTAAGCCTCAGACTAGATTCTTAGATTCTCAGGTCTGTCACATAAATATTAAGACTGACTTAATTTGAGGTAGGAAAGTCAGCCACCTTCTCTGGCTAAGCTTGAGTTACAAACTTTGTATGGCAACTGCTACGAGACAACGCAGTCTCAGAAGCTTTTGTGAAATGGTGCAAATCATGTACCTGCAACATCCAGGATTCAAACCCCGCTCAGGACCCTTGTCACGTCATCCCCCTCTCTCTATCCCAGTCCTTCCTGCTTCTCTGTATTATCGACTATCAAATAAAGGCTATAAATGCCCCCCCCCAAAAAAAATCTTTCGTGACATGAGCGTGAACGCTGAAACACAGATGCCATGTTGTGGTCACATTCCTCCACCACAAATTGTGTGACAATGAATTGGACGCTTCATTTTCATGTGTTTGTCACATGAAAAGTCCATGTCCATGTGAAACTAAACTGCTGCCTCTTTCTAGTCGTGTCTCCTCCTTTCATGGTGGGGAAACATATTTCTCACGTTATTTGAATTTTACAGCAGTGTGCTCATTTCACACAATTTCATTTTTGGCTAAAACTCTTATCCAGAGCAATTTACAGTGAGTGCAACAGTGGAATAATGTTCAATTTCTGCATCATCAATATTCCTTGCAACTGATAGTAAGAAGTGCAAGGGTCAGAGCAATAGAGTGATAGAAGTAGCATGTAAGAGAGAAATGCTGGGGGAAAAATAAAGAAAAAGAGCTGGAGAGAGGTGGAAGGGAGTTATTTTTAAAGATGAAAGTGGAGTGAAGATACTGTATGAGAGAGAGAATGTGATTCCTTGGGGAGAGTGTGACATGAGGGACTTTGAAAGGTCCTTTGAATTCAAAACGCGAATCGATTTTATCTTTGATCCAAACAGCGAAAGGAGGATGAAAGAGTACAATCAGCGATCAGTGTTTATCCATAAAATATGACATAAAATACTGACAGCGGGTTGCCCTCACTCATATTCCTTACGCTTTATGCTTCTTTGGCCGGTTGTTTATGTCTTACTGAATTATGGGTGTCATCGATTCAAGGTTTCACACATTTACAAAAGCAAAAAGCAGTCATCAGCCTTTCCAGAAGTTGGGAAACAATATTGAGGGGAAAGCAGCGTTTGGCTCCGCTTGTGGAAAACATTTAAAACGAAATGAAATGAATCTTACTAAACATTACATTTCCACCAATCATAAAACCTGGAAAACTTAAGTTTATTTTCATTTATTCCTTTTAGACATTTATTGTCAGACAGCGTGGTATCTGTGCTGTAAAGGAGGCGGGAGCGCACAAACTGGAAAACAGGGGTTGTGAGTAAGGTTGACATTTAAATTGCGGGGTTACAGCTCTTTTATAAATGCTCTTCAGACCTGAATAATTATGATCAGTCACAGCAATAGAATATTCATTACAGCCTGAGCTGGCAGCGTGCCTGGATAATTGAACGAGGCCCTTTCTGGTTGAGCTGCAGATGTGCGTCGGGACAGGTGTTCAGTCGGATCTGAATGGAGACTCCACGAGCTCGCCCACCTAGAAAAACCATCCAGGTGCTCAAGGGCGTAGGTGGGTTTAACTTTGGAAAGTGGCAGGGACAAATCAGTAGGGCTTTCTATGCCTATATTTAGCACTCCTGAACACAATAAAAGTTGGATAATTACCAGTCCAAACACATTTGAATAATTTATTGCAATTAAGCAGTCCTCCAATCAATACAACGCTATACAAGCCCTCAAACACTGAAACACCAACAAGCCTCCAATCTCTAACACTGGCACCAATGTCTATGTGTATGGCTCAAATGCCTGGACCTGTCACTGACAGACACAAACGTTTTACATTTGGGTTGTTCACACAGGAAGCGCATTTCTCCGGGCGGCCAGCAGCTCTCCTGGTCTATCTTCCATCTTCTTCACTTTCTCCCTTTCTTCACAAACTCCCTCATATCAAAGCTGTCATGTTTATTTGTTTTCTTAGCAAGAGTCGTGACTTGTGATCAGGCAATAATTAGGAAAGCCTAGGGGACCTAGATATTGCTCTCTCCCCCTCTCTCTCTCTCTCTCTCTCTCTCTCTCCCTCTCTCCCTCTCTCTATCTCTTTAAATAATGACATATAGGCCTAAATAAATTAAGTAGCCTATAAATAAACAAACCTAAACATGTATCCTTGTTTACGTTTGTGGTAATTCAATAACAGACGCAATTTTCAAAAGGCAAGTGATAATTAAAAACCAGATAGATCATCATCCTACAATGTGTTGCATTTAAAACTTGCATCAGTGCAGATGGATTCATCAACAACAACAGTGAAGACCCTGGTAAGTTGATCATTTAATATATTTGTGCTTCTGTGGTGATATAATGGAGATATGACCATCTATAGTGTTTTCTATGGTGTTTTCCTGTGAAATGCGCGCCGCAACTCACGGAAAAAATAGACCAGACGCCGAAACTGGCGCTCCAGATCGCGAGCCGGCCGGTCTGAACGGTCAAATCGGTTAACATGGGCGCCGGAGGGAAACTGGCTGCGCTTCGTGGCGCTTACGCATGCGGTCTGAACCCGACCTTAGTGCACTGAAGCTCCTTTCTGCCTCTGTCAATGATACAGGTATTACTAACAGCAGCCTAACCAAGGCCTCAACTTGTTCAAATGACCCCCAAACCTCCACTGGCATACCTGTGAGAACAACAGCTGCTTCCACACTGGATTTGATTCTGGTTTTTGAGAGGAACATTTGGAGTTGCACCCTCAAACTGTCCTTGTCCAACTCAGGGTGTGGCTCCACAACCTCATTGCCAGTAAGAAGAACTGTCTCCACTTTGTGTTGAGTTTCTAAGTCCACCTGACTGAAACACTCTTTAAACTGTAAATCCACAGTGTCTAGCATTGCATAAAACTCAGCTCTGTTCAGTTCTGTTCAGTGGATTTTGGTGAATGATGCTCCGCTCCTCCTGTGTATCGTTGTGGTGGCTTTCTTTGATGTGGCATTTGGATATGCTCAATGCCAAGTGAACTGACCATTCCCTCAGCGTTTTCAAATAATTTGTGGAAGTTTTCCTCATTTCTCTTGGATTGGAGAGATGATCTGAAATATTCAACAGCTTCTTGCATTCCTGCCACGGTTAGTGTCTGTTTTTGAAGTGATTTATTCAGACACTCCAGCTCCCCAATTACTTTGGATGCTAACGTCCAAGGACAGTCTTCCCCTTGTTGAGCCTGTCTTGCAGACCACTTGCCCTTGTACCAGGATCAGCTCTACTCAAAGTTGCTGGTTCTTCTAAAGTTGTCAAGACATTTTCATACTGTCTGAGAACAGCACTGATAGCTCTATCACAAACTGTCCATGCGGTTGGACACAGTGGCTTCAGGGCTGTGTGAGGTTCTGGTCCTGCATTTGTCTGAAACATTCCTAAAAGCCTTAAACCTTCTGGACCGGTTGCTTAGATTCCCCAGCTCATGTTGTAAAGCACAGTTGTAAAGCACCGGTTTAGCTGTTACCATGAGGATGTGAAAAGGGCCTATTGTCAGAGAGATTGCAGCATCAATAAAATCTCAAACAGTTCTGCAGTACAGCATTATAATTGATGGCACTTGTCTCCTATCTTATTCAGGCTTAGCTGATGAAGACTGTGATATACAGTCCATTTGACTACTGTTGACAAAATGTACTTATTGTAAATGGGTTTGGACAAAAGCGTCTGCGAAATGAAATGTAAAGTAATGACATCATCTTTGAGTCAAATGCAATAAACATACCTTACACACACAATACACACCAATATTGCTGCACATCTATATCAACTAAACTGCCGTATGCATTAAGATACATACTGAATACCGCCACACACACACACACTGTTGCTGCAGTGATAAAGTCAATTCAACCGAAGCAGTTAGACACAGATGAACACACACACATCACACTAGACGTCCGAACACGAACCGAAACTGAAAAAAATCACTTTCTAGGGACAGAGACCGGGCCGTTTGATTTTATTTTATGCGATAATGGAGGTTGATTATAATTTGTAGCAACCCCTCCAAATTCAAACTTTCATTACTGTCAGGGGAGAACAGATCGTTTCTGAGCCCCGCAGGATATTAAAGACATGAAAAGCACGCAGGTCTTTCTTCAGTGTGTGTGTGCAGGTATTTGTTTGGCAAAAGCAGCCGTTTGTGAGTTCCGCTCTTTCGCTTGGGATGAAAACGGCTCCGGAGAAGATGAGACTGGGAAACAAGAGGCCCAGCAGCGCGGGGTCAGTCAGATTACCGCTTTCATCCTATATCTGGAAGACCCTGCACGATCTTTGATCCACTCCAAAATCATTTCATGCATAAATTTCCTTCCCACAGGAGGAGGAAGTGTATTTGTCAAAGCGGTCAACCTTCACTCAA
This sequence comes from Centroberyx affinis, assembly GCF_046629955.1. Lineage (NCBI taxonomy): Eukaryota > Metazoa > Chordata > Actinopteri > Beryciformes > Berycidae > Centroberyx > Centroberyx affinis. The sequence goes on along the minus strand of NW_027280325.1, from coordinate 219,365 downwards.
CCTTCAGAAACACACAGAGCAGAATTTTTAAGATTGAGATTGGACTAAATAATTAAAATAAAAACATTTCTGAAAAGATTAAATGATAAATACATTTTCGACTTGAGATTTTTAAGGGAAAGGAAGTGCAGTGCAGGAGATTGGCATGAAGGTCTATATTATTTTTGACAAGTAGGTCCTCTGTTGACATGAATAAGCTCTTTATACCAGCAGAAACAGAGACCATTTCACTGAATAATTGATTGAATAACTGAACATTTATTTTCTGAGGGCTGCCGAGAGTCACTCTGGTAAATGGGAGATGCTTAGATAGATGTGGCAATTGACTCATATATCAACGGCTTCCATCAATATTTCATTAAGAAAGATTTGCTATCATTATCAATAACGATAATAATACAGGAGTGCTTGGCACATATTACTACAAATTGCTGCAAAATAACTATTATATTTGAGTGGGAATTCCTATGTCCAGATGATAGGACCGATGTGTTTGGCCCGCTGAAAAGCAATTTGCATCTGAGTTGATTTTTGAAGAAGTGTTTGCCAACTAGAAATAGAGCGGCATAATGAGCTGTGGCATCTGTAGGTGATCCGAGTCAATTGGCTAATTGATTCATCTGAGCTTGATCACTTCAACTACTCACTTCTATCTCATTACTCTTTATATATCTGAAAAGCATCTAATTTTCCAGCCTGCGGGTGGGCATGATCAAATTAATGGAAGAGACCTGTGAGTAATTATGAATGGCTAGAAATGACCTCCTGTCTAACTGAAGACAGACACGGTGTCTGTCTGACCAACAAATTATAGGGAGGCTTGGCTAATCCATTATCTTTGTTAGAGAGATAACAGGCAGTAGTTCCCCCCATGTGCAAACCCTATAACAGAATGGATCAATATTTTGTCGTGTGAAAATAACATCACTCAAGCGAGTAACAGTGTGTTTTAAAGTCACATACATGAAGGTTGAGCTACTGTATGGAAGTGTCAATGGATACAAATTAGGTATTTATGGATATAACGGGCTGTAGAAAATAATGGGCATAATCCCAAAATTAGTTTAAATTTCAAGTGTTGTAGCTGAGGATGGTTTAGAAAAACCATTAAATTAGATTTGATTGCTAGAGTTGATAACTTTAAAATATCAGTTACAGGAACAAGGCAACTACAAGAAATGGATGAAAAAATAGAAATTTGTTATAATACACTGCATAATGCACTACAACGCACCAACTCAATAAATACACCGATGAATGCATATGTAAATAAAGAGAAAGTAATATATTGTTGGGGGAAAAAATACATAAATTAAGAGCCAATAAATTACATTTTACGATTACAAGTGGGCCTTCAAGACTGTATTACCTAATGAGAAAATTAGCTCTTCGCAAAGCAGCTAGCAAAATGCATAACCGAAATAGAAATGCAAAATGCACGTTACACATTATATAAAACAGAGAGTGCAGTCGATTGAGTTATTTTCCATTTTTGACATATGTAGCCTCACTGTAGCTGCTGCTGTTCCTCAGAAATAACAAAACCTTCAGCATTAGACACCAGGATAAAGAAGTCATTTTGAAAGTATTCATGTAATTATTTACTCAATCTTCTATCCTATTGTATAAAATCTATAGCCTACTGTATAAACCCCCCCAAAAAAATAACACAATGGTTTGGTAAAGCTAACAAAAATGTGCTGCTGCCTCATCAAGCTATCTGCTTCAGGAAAAAAAAAAAAACACTATTGTAATATCTACACTCTAAAGACCCTTTAAAAATTTCAGAGAGAGAGAGAAAAACCTTGACTTTCTTATTTTCATTTACTTTTTATTTTGATTTATTATACTAGTGCAGTGCCCGTTCGCTTTGAGCCCCGCTGCTGCACAGAGCGCTGTTCGCTTGTTTATTCAAAATTTATTAATATTGAACGTGTCGCACGTCCAATCCGACACTGCACGTCCTTGGGTCCCCAGTGATACACCCGCCAAGTAGCTCGGACGAACGGTTCCCAAGATATGCGAAGGACACACATACAGACAGCTTTATAGTATGATGTTGTTGTATTCTGACACTTTTCTCATGAAAATCCTCATTGTCATGCCGGACACAGGTCCTCCAGCAAATCAAGCTGCTGAAACCATCAAATGCGGTGAAGGCCAGGTGGAAAAAATGTCTCCTCTGGGTCACTTCAGGAGGCGTCTCAGGCGGATTCTTTCACAGTGACCAGACTGAGCAATCCAACAAACTTCGCCGCTGGATATAAAAATGATATAAAAATGTCTCCCAGCTGACCAGTCTTCACTGACCTCTTCCCTGCATATCAAGAAACTCTAAAAACTCTAAAAAACTGTGGTTGGAAATTCATACTGGCTTTAAACAGGTAGATTTTATATTTTAAAATGTCATATTAACTTATTTTTCTGGGAATGTATTTGTATTATGTGTTGTATCCCTTCCTCCTACTATTATTACTTTTCTTTTATTCCTGTGAAGCACTTTGTAACTCTGTTTTTGATAAGTGCAATATAAATAAAGTTATTATTATTTCCTCCGCCAAGGAGGTAATGTTTTCGCCTGCATCTGTGTGTTTGTCCGTCTGTCCGTCCGTCCGTCTGTTAACAGGATATCTCAAAAAGTTGGGCACAAAACTTGGTATGAAGGTTGGTTATGGGCCAAGGAAGAACTGATTAACGTTTCATGTCGATTGGCTAAAAGGGGGCGTGGTGGTGGGCGTGGCTTATCACCAAAAGGTGAATAACTGCCTTGCGGGGTGTTGTCAGACATGGCGGAGGTCTGCGCCCTACTGAGCACATTTTCTAGTTATTGGTAGTAGTATATATTTTAATCTTTTAAAGGTGCCATGTGTACACTGTCAAATGAATTGTTCCTTGAAAATGTGCTCAGACACACAGACGCAGGTGAAAACATTACCTCCTTGGTAGAGGTAATTACCGTAAACAAATGAGACTGTGGTCGAGACGATTGGTTACCCTCTGTCTCGCAGCAGTGGTATTGTTAATGCTAGTGTTTCTCAAAAAGACCACATTTCCCATAAACTTCTTTGCTTCCTGTGGTAAAGTGGACACTGCTTCTTGCTCCATTTGCACTAGAAGAACAGCGCAATCTTCTTGTTTTGTGCCTTAAAGCACAAAGGGTGAAGTCCGACCCGGTGCCATAAAACATAAAATGCAGTGTAGAGGCTGTCAATCTTCTCAGCGGTCTCCTTTGTTTACGGTAATGATACTAATGTCTCAAAATGAATGTGAAAATTATTTATTTTGAAAAAAACATGACCTGAAATTCATCATTTAATATCTCAGAACTATAAATGATCCAGTCTGTAAGTGAAATTGTGTTGTCAACCAAGGACTTAGGTTACTTTCTATTGTTTACTAAGGATATATAAGTATATATACATATATATATACATATACGTGTATATAGATAGGATATATAAGTTAATTTCACATCTCATTTTGAAACAAAACTCTTCAGATGTTGTTCTCATCTTCTACTTATCAATACACCTTGCCTCTGTTCTGGATATTTATTCCTGGATCAGACACCTTAACTATAATAATAGCTATAAGATATAAGTATAAGATATATATAAGACAAATATAGTAACAAACCCCTACTGCTTCAGAGGATGCAGTGATAGCTGTTGTGTGTAGAAAAACAGAAAAATAGAAAAATGTTTATGACCATAACGGTGGTGATATACTTGGCAATATTTTGGGCAAAAAAAGTGAGAAACTGGGTCAAAAATCTATTCTGTTTCCAAGCAACAAGATGCCCTGTGCGATTAAAGGTGCACTGCAACTCCTTGGGCACTGTTGCTCATCAGAGTTGCCCAAAAAGTTGCCCTTAGTATTCCTGTCTTGATGTTGAGACTCAGACACAAACACTGACCTCTACTGTAGAAGCTGTGGTAAATAAAAAGAACAGAAAGGTAATAGTTAACTGTCAGCATAGTATGTGACTTGATCACCATGTATTCAGTGCATCATCATACTATTTTTTTCTGTGTATTTCTCTATAGTTTTGTCTCTTTTCAATACTCTGTGGTCTGCTGCTACATCAATGCAAATATCCATCAGGATGTGAAGTGTTGATCCTGGGATGGCCAGAGAGCTGATGCATATTGATGTTTTGAGCACTGTATTTTAATTACATCCATTCATTTTCAAAAACTTTTAAGGCTTTTTTTTTTTTTTTTTCAAATCTGCAAACTTTCAAAGGAGTTTAAAACCCAGTGGGAACCCTGCTCATCACAATAAATGAGAATGTAGAGATGAATATGCACGTAAAAAACATTTTTACATAACTTCCACTGAGCTGCTATATGCTCAATTAACTTAGACAACCGCAGAATACCAGACTAAGAAGATAGCAGTGTAAAAATTAAAAAATGTACTCCTAATTTGTATCCAACAACTGATGAAATGTTGGTGATGACTGTGGTGAACAAATTTAAAGCAGTCAAACACATTTCAAATTTAAAACATACCTTCCGAACAAATATACTGTATACAAAGATAAAATTGGTTATTCTAAACAGAATTTTAATTATAGCCATAAGTACTGTATGTACCGTAGCAATTTAAACACACTGTTACAGTGAGAATTTAAATGATGCTCTCTTCTCTTCCGCTTCAAATAACAACGGTCGTTTCTCTGGTGGAGTCGCCTACACAACTTTCCAGCATTAACAATTAGGCCTCTGGATGATGGACACTGACAGTAAGCAGATTCACTGAATGTTCTGTCACCTTTAGTCCACATCACGTCTTTCTGTTCTGAAAGAAAGCTCTGTCATCCGTCCTCCTCGTCTTCAGTAGTAGTAGCATCCGAAAACAGCCACCACACAGAACAAGCTGTCCTACAAAGACAAAACACAGTTCATGAAATAAATTGATGCCATCTGAGAAGTCTGTTTTTTTTCCCCTCGAAATTGACTGATTGAATAAATCTGGGACAAAGGCACTTACATTCATGAAAACATCTTCGGCGTAGTTGTCTGTGTCTGCATCCCACAAACACCTGGAAGACATCCTGGTGATACACAGGAGGTCACAGATTGTCACTTTTGAAGGACAAAATTCACAAATAATGCTTAACCTCTGAACTGCCGATATATGTCAGGCATAATTCTTTATAAGTGGGGTGTCGATAGCCTCAAGGTTTGTGAAAGAGGATCCCCACTTCAAATCCCTGCAGTTGCTGGGAACATCTGGGCATGTACACTGCCCATCAAAAGTTTGGGGACACCTAGCTTTTGAAGATTTTTTATAAATGAGCATGTTGTCTTTGTCGGTTTGCAATGACTTAACCCCAATAAAGACTAACTAGGTTTAGTTTGAGAAGTTTAGTTAGTTTCAGAAAAAACTCTTCATACCAAAGAAGACACTTTGATGATCATGAAGCTGAGTGTTGAATAAATATATCCAAAGTATTGAAGTAGGAAATAGCTTTTTTATGTTAACAAAAGCATTGCAGGCATTTTTTTTCATTACTTCTTAATTAAAAAATAACAGAGAAAATGAAATACTACTCTCAAAATGTAGAAAAGGCACGGTGTCCCCACACTTTTGACAGGCGGTGTAAGTGAGTAACACCCTCCACTCCCTCAACAGCAGCTGCTGAGGTTCCCTTGAGCAAGGCAGTGAACCCCAAACTGGTCCAGTGGATCTGCTCAGTGGCAGTGACAGTAGAAGAGTGTGATTGACTGAGGTGTGGTTTACAATTCTCAGCCCCCAGCTGTGACTGTGTGGAATAAATGTGATGGCAGGTATTACTGAAACTGAGCATGTATGCTCAGCCACCATTCCCTGGATAAATAAAAGCTAGAAAATAGCCAAAAATAATAATGACACCCTACTGTATAATAGAATATACTACAATACTTAATATTCCCTGCTCAGGCTCGCTCATGTCACTGACAGTGCATCAAATACAATGAATAAAGATTCCCTCTTGGCAGCAAGACAGCAACACCCAAGACCGGATCGCAACTACAATCTTCTTTTTTGATGCGTGTCTACTCAAAACCATGCAAGCCTTGACAAAGACACACAACCCACAGAGCAATTTTACGTTGATTGGCCATTTAAAAAGATGTCTAAATGGTTTATATCTGTCTAGAGTAAAATTAGGCTACAAAATGAACGTTTAGCAGACATCTACTTCTTAGCTTAGTACATATGGACTTCTCTGGCGCATATTTTTGATATTTAGAGCTGTTCATGCATTGTTTAATTACATAACAATGTGTTTACTGCTTGGCCTAAAACTGGGCTATACATAGCCAAAACGATCCTGGGCTGTTTGAGAGGTAAAGCATAGAAGCGACATTGAAATGATGTCTAGTGCTTAGGGGGAATGATGAAAAGCGTTGTGAGCACTGTGCATTAAAAAAAGATGATTGTGGTTGCTCTTCATTCTTGGGAGTTGCTGTCTTCTTAATGCATATCTGACTGTTTTTTGGCAGGCACCCCTGTCCCACCACAAAAAGGTGTTATTGTTGTGTCGGCTCACAACTTTTTTAAATAGACTTGTATCCCACCCTCTATCAAAAGGCATGTTAAATAGAAAGAAAAACTTTAGACAAAATAGTAGTTTAGCAAATTGAAATAGTCATTTGTAGTTCACCAATACGATGTAATCACTCACTTGACTCCTTCTCCACGTTGTTCTCCAATGACGACTTGCACCACAAGCTTATACCTGTCAAACCCTGCACCTGTTGATCAAGAGAGGAGAGGTGACACTGTGTGTGTGTAGAGAAAGAAGAGAGACAGAAAGAGAAAGAGAGAGATGGAGAGTCAGCTAAAGTGAAGATGCATCTCTCACCCTTCACTTTGTCCTTCACGCTGTCTGCCAGGGAGCGGGTCAGGTCTGGGACTTGCTCTGGGTCGTACTGCAGCCCAGACAGTCGCTCCCTCAGGATTTCACGAATACACTCCTTCACAACGGCTTGCTTAAACCTGGGAGAAGTAACAGTTTGCAGCAAGCCAGAATGTTAATTTCTAGGTCCACAGTGGCTGGTTCATCCTCAAATTCACCAGACACTTTCAGTATTTTACCAGTTATTTATTACTTTATTATTACATTTTTAGAATGGGATCTCCTAATGATGGTTCGTTAAATGCCCGCATGACCAGTAAGGAGACAAACTTATCAGCCACAGACAGATGCACCACCCTTAGGCTGGTAACTAAAATTTGGTTAGCACCACCTTGGTTAGCAACCTAAAATTTACGACTGCAAATTAACACACGTTGCTGACAAACTTCCATTAATTAAGTTAACTCATATGACACCAATAAAATGACGTTTAAAACAACAAAACTATATTCAGACTGACATGGTGTAAAACGAACGTCTTCATGGTTATGTATAGCTATATATATACCATATAACCGCTAGGCTCGGACAAACCAACGTTGGACAAACTGTCTGCACTGTAGCGGCTGGTGAGCTAACTAACCCTAACGTTAGCTACGTTAATGACTATCTAGCTTTCTATCATCAGAGTTGGCGTTAGCTTAACTCGCTGGCTAAACACAAACTTCTCTTGCTAGCACTAACACTTGGACAAACTCACTTCTGCTGGTGATTAGGTCGTATCAGATATGTATCTGACCCCTCCATAGCATGCCACAAAATTAAAAAAGCAATCCAGAGGAGATCAATTAAAAAACTGGACGGCTAACTAGTTAGCTAGCTCATCTTTGGCTTGCAGGGTTGTATCTGTTACCATAGCGACGTCGTTCCCTCGCTTCCTGTTTCAAAATAAGAGTACCTTTACAACGTTTCTACATGGGGGAATTGGTTCTTCTTCTTTTGGAGTTTTTGGTAGCCTGAACGCAGCGATGGCGCACTGCTGCCCCCTCTACAGGTTTTAGGCCTTCATGTCTTATTCTGGTCTGCACCTGCGGTAGAAGCCAGTTATGGAGAAATACATTATTCTGCAATCGCTCATTCCAATAAAAATGTTCAATGAGTATACAGTTAGACCAAACAGGAGACTCCTCTCAGAGTTTGAGGCAGAGTTTCTATTTCCCAACACTCTCATTTCCCATCTGAATGTTTCCCAATTCCTCAAGCCATAGTGACCTAGCCTCAGCTTTCTTGTCATCTTAACCAAACCATATCTCCTCCCAGACTTATTCCTGTCCTTGTCACAGATTGCTGAATGGAATGAAAATGCCTCCTGTGTCTCCCACTTGTGGTATGATGATGTTGATGATGATGTTGATGATTGCTTTAAATAGACGGAAGCCTAAATTGTCCAAGAAAGAAAAAAAGAAAAGAAATAGAGCTATCGTCAAACTTGTGCTTTTTCCCCAAGCTGCTCCATCCAGAAAACACTTCAATGCAGTGCAGTCACCTAAAAATACCAGACAGGACAAACAATGCAAGGTAGTTGGACTTCTTACAGTCTAACAGTTCTGTTTCAGATGTACATGAAGATGTATTAGAATAATCAAAGTTACTCATTTTCAATTCCAAATCAATTGCGTTTGAGTCAAAAAGCCAGAGGCATAAACACGGTGAGCTCAGGTTAATTGTTCATCAGTCAGCTGCAGGGCAAGAAGAAAGGAGGGGAACGTAGGCCTATTTGCATGATGACCCGGGTTAATATGGAGGCTAATGATTGAACAGGGTGTGATTCATTATGTTAAGTACTGATCATCAATATCCAGCAGCCCTTAATAAACCCAGGTAGACTACGACTCACAAATGAATCTAATAACTCTGTGCTGTAACGTTAAACCTGCAAATTAGGTTAAATGAGCCAGAAGCGCCTTGATGTGTTTTTCTATTGATTCACTATAAAGGGCTGCTGAGAAGACGAGTCTACACGCACAATCTTCTCGCATGTGATTAAAGGTTTCAGAGCTTATTGTTTAATCTCAAGCGCCATTTAACGCCTGTAGTTTCTCCACTGGTGGCTGAAATCGAGTCAGGTTAATGGGAGGCTCTCTGTTTTCATCTGTCGAGCAGAGAGATCAGCTTGTTTCGAGAGATCATCCCTTCAGAAAGTTATAGAATCCTTTTTATTCTCTTGTTTCAAAAGATAAGGGTTTCAGACGGAATACAAGTATAAAAGACTTGTTAAAATGGACGTATATATTTAGCGCGTACAGTAGTCGAAGTGGTACTGCATACTAAGAGACTTTATCTAATCTCTAGCATGAAATAGGCTACAAAGTACAGAAATGAGGAAATGAGGAAGTCAAAGAGGTGATTGATGCCTAAGAAGGAAAAGGATGTTGCGATTCGATAGTCAAAGTGTTACACGGATACAACTCTCTTGCATCCCTTCACTAGTCAACTGCTTTTTTATTTTTTCCACATTGTTATGAAGGAAATTAAATCAACATTCCTCCTCAATTAATCCACACTAATCAGCTTTCTTGTGTTTAAAGCCATTATTAGGAGCATAATACTGGCTCTTTCAAAGATGAATGTGATGCTCACAAACAGGAATAATATTAATTACATATAAGCAGTGATGTGGTGGTAAATAAAAAAACAAATAAATAAAAAAAGATGGGTAAACCATGGCTTTCATCTGGTGAACACCAATATAAACAAAAAACAATTATTTTCAGTTAACTGTTAATTAATGTTTTCCCCTTAAAAGTAAGGTGAATTAAGTTTAGGTGGGTTTACCCTCCAGTACACCTCTGCATATAATCACTTGGCAATATTAGGCATAAACAATAATGTTGTTAAACAATTATGTTGTTTATGCTTAACATCTGACACTCTGATGAAACCGAAACTTAAGGAAACCAGGTCTCACTTTTAAGTTTCATTTTCTCCAAAGCTTTCTGTTTACAGAGAACAGGATGATGTCAAATACCCCCAGCTGGAGGCTGATGTGTCATTCTCACTATCTGCTGGTGCACTGTAATCATCAGCTGGCAGAGTTTTGTATTTTGTTTTGCTCAGTCAGCAGCAATGACAACACAGGACTGGATGCGCATTTTTGAGGCAAAAGGAGGGAAACTCAATCGCAGAGACTCCTGGCGTCTGCAGTTTGATGACTCTCTTTCACCTGATAAACCAAACATGGGCTGGAAGATGTACAAGAGGAGTGCATGTGCAAGGTTAGTGTCAATCAATGCAAATGGTTTTTATTATGTATTTACTCATTTATTTAACAGGGACAAATGCATTAAACATTGTTTCATATATAAAATACAAAATAGATGCCATGCATACGGGTTTTTAGCCACGGATAATTTGCAACCCCTGTCCCTGGCCAGGCTTTTGGAGTTAAATCAGAAAGTACAGGAACATTAAAATACAGTACAGAAACATTAAAATACAGTACAGATAAGGACAGGGACTAAGATGTTAGTAGTACATAAAAAACAATACATTTAACAATAACTACAGTATTAAAATTGTGTTTATACAATATGGTCATTTGTAGTGCAGCATTAGGTTTATCTGGAAGAGTTTCATGTTTGTGTGTGTGTGTGTGTGTGTGTGTGTTCTTGTACTTCTATGCTTCAGAGAACCAGTTTGAAATTTTTGTGAAGTGAGGTCATTTTGCAGATTGGAGTTTTAGTTACACAAACATTTCTGAGAGGCAGAGCTGCTCTGGAGGCGGAAATAATCTCATTGGTGGAATAAAACCTCAATGGGCGGAGCCAAAGAATCACAGTTCTTCCAGCCTGATGTGAAATTTGGTGAAAGAAGTATAGTCTTAAAATGCAAATACATGCTCTGGGTTCAATTCCTATCTTGTACAAAGTCAAAGAAGATTATATTATGATTGAAGTTTTAATTTTTAGCGAAGGTTTTTCTTATTTAACCATGACTAAAGCCTTTCTCAAACCTTAACCAAAGTTGTTTTAGTTGCCTAAACTTAACCGTTAGCCAACCTTTAGGTGAAAATGGCGCGTCCAATTTGTGTTATTGTCACTGAATCCAATTCGAGGTGGAGGAACGTAATCATAATTCCTGTCCATCTGGGTTTCAGACTTTGTGCTCTTTTCACAAAATTTTATGAGATCATGTTAGTTTTGGCAAACAAGGAACTGTCACTAGCAAGCCTGTTTCCCGCTACATATTTGGAACATTCCAAACTAGGATGTTGTCTTGTTTGTTTCTCTATTGATTCTACCAACATCAGGCTGAGTGATAATAAATATAATTTTGGTCTGTAACATATTCAAAATGGGAACCGTACAGTTTGTATTTTGCTTATGTCAAGTCATCTGCAATGTATATAGACAGGAGTGAACCAGAGCCAACAGGACTGACGCTGACTCTCTATTGCTTACATAGCACATTACATCATTCTGTGTGCTGTAATTCATGAATCCATATATTCCCTCTCCTTTGAAGGTTCTCCTGTTCCACGTGTAAGAGGACCTGGCCCTCCAACCGGGTCATGGTGATCTTCCACATGCGCCTGTCGCGGGGCCAGGGAACAGTGAAGGTGAGGCGCTTCCGTCAGAACTGCAAGGAGTGCAGTGAAGCGCCGATGGAGGAGGCCACATTCAGCACCGACAACATCAGCATCCTAATGGAGAAGCTGGTGGAAAAGATAAGAGAAAAGTGCTACCATCAAAACCTGGGCAAAAAGAACCGGTTTTTTAGAAACATAGACGTGGAAGGACCCCATGAGGAGGCCCATTGCGAGGCCTGTCAGCAGGGCACCTGTTCAATGAATCAGACCATCAGGCATTTCTGATTCTGCAATTCTCTATTGTTGCTTTCACTGGAGCTTGTAAGTCAACTTAGGAATTTAGGAAAAAAGCATTTGTTTCAGATTGACTGCCTTGTATTTTTGAAAACTTTATCATGAGATGGGTCATAAGGTCATGAAATATGCTTAAGGATCACATAGTTCATGTAGAGTAAATCAAGAAACTGAAGTTACAAGGTGTTAACTGTAGTAGCGGTGATGTGATGTGCTATCATTTAAAGATTCACATTCCCTGAGCATCTGTTGTGCCCATTGATCTGTATTGTTGATGCTACTGTCTGTTACCTGTGGAGCCACTTATGCTCATGTTGGCCTGGGATCAAACCCACCAAGACCTTCTCTCCTGTGGGTCTCCTTCATTGTATCGCTTTCTATATCAAGTTATTATCTATGTGTACATAAGCTTTAATATAAGTTTCTGTGGGAACTTAGAGTCGGCAGTCTCTTTTTTCATATTAATATAGGACTATTAAACGCATTAAACAAGTTGCAAACATAGAAAAATGTAAAAAAAAAAACATAGAAATGTAATGAATTAAGCTTATACATTAACTACACTTCTTTATATGTGATGTACAGTATATACTGTGGGTATTTTCTGCATTCAAATAAATAATTGAAGTCTTACTTGTGTGAATATGATTAATATGAAACTATCTTGGAGGTCATACCTAGTGAATTGCGTCACTTCCTGCCTTCTAACATGAAGTTTGCGTTTTGATAGTGTGGTGAGATAGCATACGCTAAAATTATTGAATAGTTGCATGAGATGCAAATTTACTCAGACAAGAACCACCTTGCAGGTTAAACAAGCCTTAGTATTGTATCATCTTGACTACTGCCCATCAATCTGGTGAAGAGCTGTAAGCTTCAGTTACTGCAGAATAAAACACTCTGTTCTAATTAAAGCACTCTCTCTTTGGTTTTGTTGAAACTGATAAATTGGTAGCTCATAGCATTTGGTAAACACGGTCATAAACATGTAAACATGGTTAGAAATACTCATTGTTACAATAGGTTACAATAGTACATCATGGTACTGCAATAATGGATTTTTTTTTTAAATGTTGTAATTGTATTTGTTTTTTGTAATGTTCATGCTGTTTATATTGGGGTGCCACCCCACCCCAATTACCCGCATTACCGCATTACGTACGCTGTAAGTGTAGTATGTATGTATGCATGTGTGTAAGCGTTTATATATGTTTTTATATGAACCCCAGGAAGAGCAGCTGTTGCCTTGGTAACAACTCATGTGATCCAATTTGCATTCATTGTAATTGTACAGGTAAATCATTGTAAGGATTTCTGAAGTTACCAGCTGGACAACTTTTACAAGTTCAGCTATTTTGGTCCGAAATGTTTAAAGTAATAATCTGTGATTGACATTTTCATATAAATAAATGTCTGTTTTGCAACCTATATCCAGTTCATGAAATCTCTTACATTTACTGTTCTAAACACCCGGTGTGCGCTAGGTCTTTCCCGGGAAAATCCTCCGCTGCACAGGAAGTGATGCACTTTAGACTCCTGGCAGCAGCAACAGCAGTTTGTTTGGAATAAATAGAAGAAGAACTGGGTAGTTATCATGAGCAGCGATATCCACCATGGCTGAACAGACAAAGAAAAGAGCGCCACCTACTGAAACTCAAACTTCATCAACAGATAGATAGATAGATAGATAAATAGATAGATAGAGAGATAGATAGATAGATAGATAGATAGATGGTGGGCATATGACAATATGTACTGTTTAAAGGTTGTGGCAGTCTTGCTCCAGCAGGTGGCAGTGTTACACATGTACAACTGGAAACGTTTTAGTTTCGTTTCTCTTGCATTCCTTCACTATTCCTTCACTTTTTTTTACACATTTTAAAGAAGGAAATTAAAACAACAATCTTCCTCCTCAGTTCATAATCTACTACTACTCACTAATCACTTACTAATCAGCTTTCTTGTGTTTACCAATATAAACAAAAATACATTATTTTCAGTTAAGTGTTAATTAATATTTTCCCCGTAAAAGACTTTATTCCTATAATTAAAAAGGTGAGTAAAGTTTAGGTGACCTTTGCACCATATGCATCATTTGGCAATTAGACAATCCAATGAAGCAATGACACTCTGATGAAACTGAAACTTAAGGAGACCAGGAGGGCTCACTTATAAGTTTCATTTTCCCCATAGGCATACTTTCTGTTTCCAGTGCCAGGATGATGTCAAATACCCCCAGCTTGAGACCGATGTGTCATTCTCTCAAGCTGCTGACGCACTGTACTCATCAGCTGGCAGAGTTTTGTCTCTTTCCCAGGCAGCAGCAATGACAACATTGGAGTGGACGAGTATCTTCCAGACCAAAATAGGCGAACTGGATCGAACAGACTCCTGGTGTCTGGAGTTTGATGACTCTCTTGTGCCTGATCTTCCAAACCCGGGCTGGGAGCAGTACATCAGGAGTGCATGTGCAAGGTTAGTGAGCTGTCGAGTAATGTGTATACTGTATGGTATATGGTCAGTATATGGTTTATAATATGTGCATTATGTTTATTTGGAAGTGTGTCCCATGGTTGTGTGTGTGTGTGTTCTTGTACGTCTACTCTGTTCTCTCTGCTTCTGAGAACCAGTTTGAGTTTTAGACCTTTGGAGTGAAGTATTTTCGTAGGTTGAACTTTTAGTTACACAAACATTTCTCAGAGGCAGAGCTGCTCTGGAGACAGAAATAATCTCATTGGTTGAATAATGGACAGAGCCAAAGAATTTGTTCTTCTGAACGCAAGTTAGCAAACTGACAAACTTAAATGGCGGAGAAGGAACTGTGTTCAAAATATAAATAAAATATAAATGGCTATCACTTGTTTTTTTCCTTCATTCATGTCCATGGCATTCATGATCTTGGAAGGTCAGCAGCTAGCTAACTATCTTACCTAGATATCTTACCTTGCATCTATATCTTACCTAGTATGGCTAGTTTGAACTTGGAAGGTCAGCTAGGCTAACTAGCTAACCTGGATAACTTAGTATGGCTAATTAGCATTTTTTCAGTTAGTAGTCGAGTGCTAGACTTCATAATATTAGCTTCTTCTCTCTTACCTGTTGTCTTTTTCACTGGGCTTCAATGTAATGCTTAGCTAGAAAAAGTGGTTCCTTGGCTCCGCCCATTGAGGTTTAACTCAACCAATGAGATTATTTCCTCTTCCAGAGCAGCTCTGCCTCTGAGAAATTTTGAGAACTCCAATCTGCAGTCACTTTAGTCAGTCCTAAGGTCAGAATTATTGATAGGTTTAGGTTAGATAGGGTAGGGGAATGGATGTATTGTGTGTCTGTATGTGTTTAAATAGTGGGTGAGTAAAACAGCAAGAAGGAAAGACCAGTTGAGTGTGGGATACCACTGATTTCTTGCCTACGTTGTACATCACATCATTCCCTATGCTGTAATTTATAAATCCATATATTCCCTCTCCTTTGAAGGTTCTCCTGTTCCAAGTGTAAGAGGAGCTGGCCCTCCAACCGGGTCATGGTGGTCTTCCACATGCGCCTGTTGCAGAACCAGGGAACAGTGAAGGTGAGGCGCTTCCGTCAGAACTGCAAACAGTGCAGTGAAGCGCCGATGGAGGAGGCCACATTCAGCGCCGACAACATCAGCATCCTCCTGGAGAAGCTGCTGGAAAAGATAAGAATAAAGTGCTACCATGAAGACCTGGGCGAAAGGAACCGGCCTTTTAGAATCATGGAGGCCAGAGGACCCCATGAGGCTGCCCATTGCGAGGCCTGTAAGCAGGGCATCTGTTCAATGAATGGGACTTTGTTTTTTTGACTTTTTTTTGACCGGAATTGTGTAGTGTAATGTAATGCTTTCATTATACCTTTTAAGTTATCTTAGGAATTTAGGGAAAAAGCATTTGTTTCAGATTGACTGCCTTGTATTTTTGAAATTTTATGATGAGTTCTGAATGGATGTCATGGGTCATAATGTCATGAAACACATCTAATCTATAAAAGACCACATAAAACGTAAACAGAAACATGAAAATCAAGATAACTGGTACTGAATAACTGTTGTTAATATAAATTTCTGTGGCAACTTACAGTTGGCAATCTCTTTTCTCTTTCATATTAATATATGCCTATTGAAAGCATTAAACAAGCTGCCTTGCAAACAAAAATTTAATAATTTAATAAAGCCTATACATTCAAGAGACTGTAACTTTCTTTGTATGTGGTGTATATACTGTGGGTATTTTCTGCATTCAAATAAGTAATTTAATTGCTACTTGTGTCGTGTGAATATGATCTATTGTCAAGGTGGAAATACCTAGTTTGTGTTTTGATAGTGTGGTGAGAAAGTATTTGCTACAATCCTTGAATAGTTGCATAAGATGCAAATTTACTCAGACGAAATAACAATGGAAACCAATTTGCATTCACTGTAGGTAAATCAAGGATTTTTGAAATTATGAATACTAGCTGGAAAACTCTTACAAGTTGAGCTATTTTGATCCAAAATGTTTAACGTAATAATTTGTGACATTTTCATATAAATAAATGTGTGTTTTTCTTCTCTATCTCAGATTGATATAACACAATAGTGATTCAACCTATGGCCAGTTCATGAAAGCTTTTACATTTGCTGTTCTGAACACCCGGTGTCTGCTAGCTCTTTCCTTGGAAAAAAAAAAACCTTGGAAAAAAAATAGCCATGATCTATGGTAGTGGTTCACAACATGAGGTCAGGGGACCATGAGAGGGTTCCAGGGGGTCCCCAGGCCCAAACTGATGAATCGTTATACTTCACCATTACTTCATTTACAAGAAGTTAACACAATCACAGGATGTAGAAGAATGACTGTTCTGATCATAGTTTCACTGTTATCACTTTACAATACAGATAGTCATGTAATTCTGGATCCGAGAGACAAAATCTCATCAAATGGGGGTCCTAATGGTCCTAATGTGTACTAAATACTATACTTGATATGAAAAAAGTTGAGAGTAACTGACCTATGGTGAGGAATTATTGCACAATCAACTTGTAACATGAAAATTGCATAAAGGTTGATGGCAGGAGGGCAGGGGGTGAAATTGGGGGACACCTGTTTCTTACAGGGCGCCCACTGCTTATTTGCATGGGTGCTGCAGGTGTGACACTGATGCTGCTGCGGTCAGTTTTCACCATCTGCATGGCACACACCGGTTTATCAAGCACCAACTGTGGCTGAAGACTTGTTTTGTATTCAACCACCTGCAGGGAAAGCAGCAGCCTGGCAAAGCCTTCCATAAACCACAGCATTTGCGCGGGGGTTTTATCCGAGTCACGCTGGGTTTAGAGGGATACTATGTATATCTTTGCCGCTAGGACTGAATTTAGACTTGCAAGAGTTTGTCTGCCAGGTAGGTAATGGATACCTGTGTCTCTGCTGTGTAGTTATGGATATCTATCTAGACGCACTGTAAAAACTGACAAACTTGTTAAGTTATTTTATCTTGTATGCAGACTTATCAACCTTATTTTAGGATTTTTTTTTTTGTGAAATCGTCTTACTGCACTGGCAGATAATTTGACCAGTTTCAGCTTTTTTATTTTGAAGATAATGTAACTTGTTTCAGATTATTTACTTGGTAAAAGTGAAATTGTTTTGGAGAAAGAAACATTTTCTTTGTCATCATTGTTTTGTGATGATTTCTTGAAAGAAGTCACATTGGCCAATGCAGTGAAATAATTTGACTAAAAATATCACAAAAAGCATTTTTTGCAGTAGGGCAACTAAGAAGGTAATGTTCCCATAACTTTCTGGGAAATGTAGCAGCAGCAGAAGATGTGACGATCAATCAAGGTGATGGTTTATGCAAATGTGTCTTTGTTATGTGTAAATCTGTGTCTCTCCAGGCATGCGATACTGAAGAAACAGCTTCTCTCTAACAAGTCCAGGGACAGAAAATCTCCCTTTGATGGCGTCCAAAGATATGACACTGAAGGTAAAGTGTCTTTTCATGGTGCACATAAGTTGTGAGGTTATTTTTGAAACAAATAATCATCTGAAAGATCAATGATTATGATAAACACTTTTCTCTTGGTGACATTATATCAATTACAATTACAATTTCCCATTTGGCAGACGCTTTTATCCAAAGCGATGTACACATGAGATTTTAATACAACACAAGCATCTATCCTAACTTATTCTCTAATAATTTATCCCTAACTGATATTAATTCTAGTGGCTCCAGCCATCAGTCAAGCCTTCTCTGACTCTCTTCATCATCGCCTTCGCTGTCATACAAGGTAAGCACAATAATCATTCATCATCACTCATTATGTTTATTTTATTTAAGCATTATTGAAGCATGAGGTCCCACTGAAATCTACAGTTTTGCTCAAGAACGCCTGGCCGACAAAGCAGCATCAATGGCAAATGTTAAAGTTACAGAAAAATATAAAACAAGGAATTTAAGCAAAATAAAATAAGAAATACAACAGTTAAGGCCAATTGTTTATGCTGATTTAATACTTAAAGATCTGCATGAAGCCCTCTCTTGTTCTGATTGTCAGTCTCTTCACTGGTTGTTAAATTATTGGTTGTTGATCATTGTTTCATTGAATATCCCATCAGTCAAAGCACAGACAAGCATGATATGACATAAAATGAATGCACAATAATAAGGACACCCTATTGTAATTAAAGCAATTTGTAATGTAATACTGGTAATATTTGATTTAAATTCCCAGGTATTGTATGTTAAATTGAAAATGATAAATTATGTCCTTAAGTTAAAAAAAAGAAAAGAAAAAAGAAAATGATAAATTAATCCAACCAAGAATTAATCTACCGAGTTAAACATTTGGCAAGTCCCTAAAATATACCCATCCAGGTAACACTTTACAATAAGGGTACACTAAGTTACGGGTTAGTTAATGCTTAATAAGCATTAACTAACCCTTAATTAACAGTTAACTAATGTGTAATTTACTAATGGTGTTAACTAAGGTATTAATTTATACATTATTTAATAGTTTATAATGATGACTATTAAATAATGTATAAATTAATACCTTAGTTAACATGAACACCATTAGTAAACACATTAGACACATTAGTTAACTGTTAATTAATTAATTATTTAATTAATTGACTTAATTAATGTACCCTTATTGTAAAGTGTTACCTAAATCCATTCTGTTGGTCACAGATCTATTGTTTGGTTGAATAATCCCCTCAGTTGAAGCATATTCATGGTGTTATTTCTGGATCTCTCCATCAGCTCCATGTGGCGGCGTCATGCTGAACTGCTCCCGGCCGGACCCCCCCGCCCTGCTGGAGGCTCTGGCTCCGGTCTTTAAGCTGAAGTCCATCCGACCCGTCATGAACATGTCGACCCGCACCACCGTCAGCACACACTTCATCCTGTACGGAATACTGGGAGTGGTATGTTCAGTAGATGTTCAGTAGAGCTCAATAGATCTTCTGCAAAAGATAAAGACGAGGAGTATATGTTTCTGAAACGCTGTATACTGTATGTGTCCGTTTTGAGAAATTACCTGAAGTTCATCATTCAGTATCTCCAACATACAGAGGATCCAGTCTGTAAAGGTGTTCTCAATTTGTCAGCTGAGGACTTCATGTTTTTTTTATCACTTATTTTTTATTGGGAATTGTATCATACAAAAGTTAACAATGAACATTAAACAGCATGGGGTACATATTTCATAGATATCTTGTGCATTGTTCTACATTTAAACCATTTTTATTCATATCAAGAGTTGGCTTTGTCCTCTTTGTTTGTGATGTAGCTATTCCATTTCTCCCATTTTCTATGGAATAAATCCTCCTTAGTCCTTGGGATAAATGTTAATTTTTCCATATCAAATATTTCCCCTACAATGTCCGTCCATTGTTCAAGAACCAGGGGCTTCACTTCTGTATCAGTTTCTGGTGATTGCTTTTTTGCCGACAAGTAAAATCTTACAAAGGTACCAGTCACATTTTAATACCACATCCTCTGATATTACACAGGTAAAATACCTTACAATCATTGGGGATTTCGTATCCTAAGATCTTTCTCAAAGCTGAGCATATCTTATCCCAGAAAACACTGATCTTTTCACATATCCAAAATATATGACAGTGATTAGCATCCATGTGTCCATTTGTCCACACAGCCTCCAGCATTGCTGTTGTGTCAAGAGCTGTGAACTTATCTACTATAATTTCAAAATCACTGTAATTTCTTTAAAGATGGTGCTATTTATCATTCTGTAAGAGTAGGTGCCACTTTTTTAATATTAGTAATCTCCAATTAGATGTACTTTAGGCCAGGGACATCATTCTGAAAATATTTTGGTGTTATTATGTGGATCATGGTGTTATCTACAGCAGAAATGTATGTCTGCTCTACTGCTGGTGGGTTAGATAACAGTGGAGGGAGAGGTCAGAAAAAGTCTGCTGCTAACTTCTACCAAATGCACCTAAACTGAAATTAATCTATTCCTTATTGCTGGGGACCCCCTGAGACTCCCTTCAGGACCCCTGCTGTCCCCAGACCACACTTTGGTAACCACTGTCGGTTTTGTTTTATGCCTTAAGAGAGCTATCTTTTCTTTCCAGGATGAAAAGGCTCAGCTCCTGACGACTTACATTTGGTTAACTTTTGTAAGTAGTACATTCTTCCATCTCATATCTCAATCAGCGATGTAGTGGTAAATAAAACGGCAGGAAACTAACATCTCAAGTAAGTTTCCCAGTGAATATCACAAGGAAAACAAGTATACTTTACAGGATCATTAAAAAGACTGGAAAAGTCTTAAAATAAACTGTTGAAATTTAAGGTCTTAAAAAGTATTAAAATGTCTTAGATGTATATGTTAGAGGTCTTATTTTCACCATTTTTTCCACTCTTAGATGAAAAAAACATGGTAGTACAATATGCTATCTGCTTTACTAAACCCAGTTGGACTTGATCAATTAATTAATCAATGTCCTTTTTCTCATCCTGCCAGTTTATAGTTTCACAACTTTTAGTAGCTATGTTCAATCAGAAATAGCCTTGTTTTTCCAGCTTTGTTTATTTAGGTTTTTAAATTTGTCTTAAATTCAATCCTCAAGTATAGCCTACTTGAGGATACTTTTCAGTAATACAAAAAAAGTACCTAATAGTAAACACTGCTCATGTAATACTTAAAAACTAAATGCTCAGAATGATACTTACACCCAGTCTTTTGTTTCAGGAGTGGCGGAATGAGTTTGTCAGCTGGGACCCGATCCAGTGCGGCGCCGACCAGATTTCTCTCCCCAGAGACAAATTTTGGGTGCCAGATGTGGTGATCAATGAATTGTGAGTTCCATGTACAGCTAAGTTATAAATCACATATCAACAATGTAGTGACAGAGGAAATATTAGGTTACTATGTGTTTTTAACAGTAGCCTACTACAGTATAACCAGGTAATTACACTAGGCAAAATAATAGAATGTTACAATCTAGTATAGGCTACTGTTGTTTTTTTTGTGATCAATTATTTTCATTGCTTTGTTAGGCATTGAAATTGGAGCAGTACAATATAATTTGTAAAGATGAAGCTTACACCTAACCAAACATTTAGAACATTTAGAACATTACGACATTTATAACAACATAGAGTACATGGCAAGAAAGGATAGAAAGACAAAAACAAAAAACATAGAATCAAGGATAAAAGACACCGTAATCCCCCCCCCCCACACACACACACACACACACACAAAATCTCATGCAGAAGTTAGTTTCTTTTATCAATAAGTCATGAGCATGTAAATCACCTACATGTCATTAAAAGAAGAAAATAATAGAAAGTAAAGAGGTACATGTGATAGTTAACTTACATAATCAAATGAGTGAAATAAGACAGGCTAAATGAGAAAAGCATGAAAGAAAAGATTGGATTGGTTACAGTGTAGTTTTGTAGTGTTGTTGGAGTGAAGAGACCCAGTCACATATTCTATACGTCACCTAATGGGTGTGCTATTAAGTCCTCTTACATTCAGAGTATGTAACTGGGTAAAGGAATAGTCTCAATGCAAACGAAACCAGTAGGAATAATTATGGGCTATCTATTTATTTCTTTATCTACTATCTATTTTCTTAAAATCTTCATTCTGTAATTGTAAACATAAACCCGTCTTATCAGCCTTAATCACAAACTGGGGCTACAGTTGAGAAGCTGCATCTATTTTGTTTTTCCCTTTTCTTTTTCTTTCTTTTCTTGTTGTACTTCTGTATCTTGCTGTTATGGGAGTATATGTCTGTTGTACTTTTGCTTTGAAAAGTTGAATAAACTATAAATCATAAAAAGAGAGAAATCAGTAAAAGAGAAGCTGCATCTATTTCAGTGTGCAAACAGTTGAATTGAAGATCCCATGCTTTCATTTTGCAAACATTTCATGGATAACCCGTCTGCTTGTTCCTGTCTTGCAGCATGGATCAAAACACCGCCCCCTTCGTCCCGTATGTGCATCTGCACCATGACGGCGAGGTCCACGACGCTCTGCCCGTCAGAGTGGTCAGCTCCTGCAACCTCAACATCTACACCTTCCCCTTCGACATCCAGAACTGCACGCTCACCTTCAACCCCTACACCCACGTGGGTGAGGCGCTTCATGTTTACAGTAGAATATGCAGGGGTGGAAAGGGTACTAAAACATTCCACTCCAGTAGAAGTACTGTTACTTTACTGATATTTTACTTATTAAGTAGTAGTAAAATTACTGGTGTAAAAGCCTACTCAAGTAAAGGTTAAAAGTAGCTAATTTAAAATGTACTCAGAGTAAAAGTTACCGAGTTACTTTTTAGAAAAGAGAGTATTGTTAGCTGTGATCTTTTCCATGCAATTTTAAAAGGACAAGAGGAAAGAGTTGAAACTATATTCTTTTAATTGGAAAAATTAGAAATTACAAAATAAAGTGCACCAAGTAAAGCCAGATTTCTCTTCTTACTGTGAATGGATCCACAATTAGTCAATTTACGATTGTCTAGTTTCTGATGCTTATGTAGAGCTACAAAATCTGTATTCTGTAATGGATGGGATTTAAAATGTAGCTGAGTAGGCTACAATACAGCAGAATGTTTTTTTCCTACATAAATCTCTGGCACAGCACCCCAGCCTCTAATTGACACAAACAATGAAGTAAAATTGCACTACAGAGACAAGTAAGCTAGTTTATTACAGCAGTGGTCCAACAGAAACGTCTAATGAAGAGTATCTCCTTATCTGGGCCATTATATACTGTATTTTACATAGTCATATACTTTCCTGAAACATTTCCCAAGTGCATATTGATCTTACTGAAAATACTGAAGAGTGATATCATTGTCACAATTACAGATAACTTAGAATCAATCAATTTGTGTTCGGAGAGTGTTTTACTGCAGATGCACCATGAGAAAAACTGGGCAGTGATATGAGTCTATTTCAGTTCTAAGTTTCAGATGAGACAAGTCACATCTACATTTCCATCCTTGCCAAGAGATAATGAAGTGCCGAGACAAATTTTGTGCGGCCCCAGTTTGAAATAACTGATGTTTAATGTTTCGGCTGGAAAGTGTCTGTAATTACACACAGCTTAGGCAAGCTGGCCATTTACTTTGACATTGATTACGATGAGTCATTTGTTTTGACAGTGTCAATGACAATAATGATTTTGATATTGCATTTTTCTTTCCATGAGAAATGCCACTTGTATATTATTGCACTTGTTAGACAAATTGATAATGAAGATGTCCTCTCCTCTCTTCCCTCTCTCCTTCCATCTCCTTCCATCTCCTCTCCTCTGCTCTTCTCTTCTCTTCTCTCCTCTCCTCTCGTCCTCCTCTCTCCTTTCTTCTTCTCTCCTCTCCTTTCCTTTTTCTCTCCTTTCCTCTCTTCTCCTCTCTCCTCTTGTTTCATCTCCTCTCCTTTCCTCTTTTCTCCTCTCCTTTCATCTCCCTCTCCTCTCCTCTCCCCTCCTCTCTTCCTCCTCTCCTCTCCTCTTCCTCTCCTCTCTTCCCCCTCTCTTCTCCCTTCCTCTCTTCCTCCTCTCCTCTCCTCTCCCCTCCTCCCCTCTCTTCCTCCTCTCCCCTCCTCCCCTCTCTCTCTCCTCTCCTCTCCTCTCCCCTCCCCTCCTCTCTCCCTCCTCTCCTCTCCCCTCCTCTCCTCTCTTCCTCCTCTCCTCTCCTCTCCTCTCCTCCCCTCTCTTTCTCCTCTCCTCTCTTCTCCCCTCCTCTCCTCCTCTTCTCCTCTCCTCTCCTCTCCTCCCCTCTCTTCCTCCTCTCCTCTCCTCTCCCCTCCTCTCTTCCGCCTCTCATCTTCCTCTCTTCTCCTCCTCTCAGTGAGGGACGTGAGGATGAAACTGGGTAGAGCAGTGGACGACATTATTCAACACTCCAAGGAGGTGATGACCACCATGGGGGAGTGGCAGCTGCTGGACATCACCTACCATAAATACATTCTGGGAGATGATGATGATGAAGATGCTACTTACGATGAGCTTGCATTCCACGTATGTTTAATGTCTGACTGGAGTGAGACCATTTCTACTGTTTTTTTTTTTTTGGATTAGATTGGAAATTGCATGCCATGGCCAAATTTCAAGTAAAAGTTTAGATAATTATTATTTGTAGTTGTAGTAGCAGTAGTAGCATTATGATGAGGAGGATGAAAAGGATGTTGACGATGGTGATTATTAGTATTATATAATTATAATTGGTAGTAGTAGTGGTATTGTTGTTGTTAAATAATACATACTTTTTATGTAGCCAATCCTGGAGTTCAGAGTAGAGAAGAGTACAGTAGAGTAGAATAGATTTCTGTACATTTTCTGTACATATGTGGCCTACTTTAGACCCATTAATGTGAATATGTGCACATTTTTCACACATTATGTATTGCAGTTTTTCTTGATTGCTAAGACACATTTCTTGAAATTATGCTCCATTTCCCAAAACTCTAAACACAAATGCATAACTGCACACTCATCTTCACAAACTTCAAACTTCCATGTCAAAACCAAACTCTCCACTCAAAACCATGTAATCTTACATCTAAACCAAACTTTGCCTTCAGACATCACACAAAAGCCACCAAATACACACACACTACAAAGTAGCCATTACACACTGGTGAGATCAATTCAAAACACTACTGTAAAAACCTGTTACTGCAATGAATAATGACACTTATGGTTTTCCCCCAGAACAACCTCTTTACATGATGAACACAATATAAAGACACAACACATGTATACATTTTCAACATTTTTAATTCCGCTATGTACTGTAGTAAAATAAACTGAAATTGAGTGAAAAAGTAAATGTACCGCAAAAATATGCAACTGATAAAGAACGTAGAATACAGTAAAATAATTTCCATGTATTTACCAATATAAACCAATATAAAAAAAAAAGTTTGTAGATAAAGAAAGAAATCACATTCATTCTGCCTCAGCATCCCAGTTTGAGAATCTCATCAGAAACTATTTGTCTCATTGCCCTTGCCCTTCCTCTTCCACCTCCTCTCCTGTGTCCTCCTCCTCTACCTTCAGGTCTTTGTGGATCCATTGTTCCAAAACAAGTGAACTGACCCATGGCCCTTTTATCTATCTATCTATCTATCTATCTATCTATCTATCTATCTATCTATCTATCTATCTATCTATCTATGTATTTATCCTGAGGTTCTGATTGGTGTGTGAACAATTTTGACTCTTAGTGTTTGCACCTGGGGAATTGTGTGTTAATTGGGTTTGAGCTGTGATGACTTGAGTTAATGATATTGAACGCCAGTGCTTTCTAATTGAGCACATGGTGCAGCCAGTGATATATGAAGGGATTTGTGTGTAGAGTTTTTCACAAAAAGCTCAACAAATGTGAATCATGTGTGAAAACAGGGGAATAGTGTTTATAGTTTTGGGAAATGGGTCTGTCTTTTGGTAGATGACATCATGGTTTGGGATGTTTAGTTAGTAGGCCCAGTTATAGTGTGTAAGCGATCGAGAAAAACTGTAATGTAAACATGTCCTTGAGTGGAAATTGTCAGATGTGTACGTAAACATACTGTAACTATTTTTCTTTGCTGTATCCCTTTACCGTTTGCTGCAGCAACGGCCCAATATTCCCAAAAAGTTTCATCTCTTCTTAAATCTTTATATGAAGGTATAAAGGGAGTCAAATTAGTAACAATAACAATAGTAACATTTTGTGTAATGCTTTTCAGGGCACTCAGAGACCATTGTTTTATTATTGTTTATCAGGCAACAAAGCGCCATTGGAAAGATGACCATCTTCAAATGTGGACACAAAGGAAACCAAGAATGTGTTTTGTTTTGTTTTGTTTTGTTTTGTTTTCCAATCCAGATCACGGTGCGGCGCAGAGCCACCCTGTATGTGGTGAACCTGTTGATCCCCAGCTGCTTCCTGATCACAGTGGACCTCTTCAGCTTCCTGCTGCCTCCCCAGAGTGTGGACCGATCCGCCTTCAAGATGACCCTCATCCTGGGCTACACCGTCTTCCTGCTCATCATGAACGACCTGCTGCCCATCACCGGGAACACCATTCCTCTCATAAGTCAGTATTATACACTCAAAAATACACTCTCCAGTGATTCAATGAAATCTGTTACATCTGTTGTCGGGGCTGCTGCGTCTTTGCCACTTGCACTCCGTATTATCAGTCACTTCTAATGTGCCAATCAAGGAATTTAAGCTTATTAGCTATCTCGTAATTACAAGTGCAAAGTGTGACGTAAACATTTTCTGCAGAAGATACAGTGTCTTAGAACTGAATGCAGGCTGATTGAGGGTGGATTCAACATATTGACACATATAACACATTGATTACATATAATTTACACGCTTAGTGAATGGCATTCTGATTTGTTCATTTTGGTGATACAGCACACGCTCTTCCCTGTGCAAATCCTCAGTGTGCTCTCTCTCTCCTCTCTTTTACTTTGACATATACATGACTTGCGGGGACAGTGGGTCACAGATTCTATCAAAAGTGCATTATAGGGACGCTGAGAAAAACAAAGCAAACATTGGGAACCACTGCTGTAGAAAGGCTCAGTCATCTATCCCTCTCTCATTTCTATCACAGATGTGTTCTTCTGTCTCTGCCTGGCTCTGATGGTGGCCAGTCTGCTGGAGACGATCCTCATCACCAACCTGCTGTGTGGCTCCAGTAACTTCTCTCCCGTCCCCCACTGGGTCAGAGTGCTCGTTCTTCACATCCTGGGCGGTCTTGTCGGCCTGCCTCCAAAGCCTAAAGAACAAACAGATGCAGGTATAAGACTTGTTAGGAGATATACAGTATTTTAATAAAAGTGTTTGACTATAGAACCCTAAAACAAACTTGAAATAATAAGTAATCAGGTTTTAATCACTTTTCAAAATCACTTTTTGAAACTTCTTTGTTATGCGCTTTGTATGCGATGCGATGTGATACGATGCGATGCAATACGATAACTTTATTGTCTATGATGTGAAAATTTGTCTTTGGCTTCACCACAAGAAACAAGACAAGACAATCAATACAGACCTTTTAAACAACGTTGACAATAGAAACACTGAATACGGTGCAGGTGTGGCCTTGGCTATCTCACCTCAACAAAATTGCAAGGGCATTTACTGTAAGTGAATCCCAAGTTCCTGGCCCTTGAAACTTGAAAAATTTCTAATTTAAATCAACAGAAGCTAACAGAACATACTGGGACAAATGCATTCACATGACTGTTTCAAGGCCAATAGATTTTGGGGGTCTAAGAAAAGTCCAAGAAACCATATCAAAGTGGGTAAATGTAGTTATAATATTCTTGATTACCATTTTCTTGATTAATTATGAAAATCTAACAACACTAGGAAAAGTCGGTCTAGGAAAAGTCAGGAACATATTTCAGGGCTGAAATATTTCAATTCTGAAATTCAGAACAGCAGTCAATTGGCACAGTGAATGGCAGGTATGCATTGCATTGTGGGATGGGCCAGGAGGACCAATTGACTTCAAGCTCGGCATCTTTTGGCACCTTGACCACTCACAACCATCTGACAATATTACCTGCCATTCCCGGCTCTCACAGGCTCTCTTGTGTTTCCCTGAAAAACAGAAGTGAAGCCCGGCCCTGTAGCAGCACAGCAGAGCGAGGCTGATGGGAAACCTCCAGAGCAGAAGGGGCCGGCGGTGGAGGACAAGACCCTGCAGGAGCTGAGGAGGCTGGGGAAGGACCTCCAGGTCATCCGCCTCCAGGTGGAGCAGCAGCTGACTGGGAACCAGAGCTCTGAGGACTGGATCCAGGTGGGTTTCATCATCGACCGCCTGCTGTTCGGCCTCTACATCCTCTTCATATCAGTCAGCTTCATTACCATCATCATTATCTGGTCGAGCTCATACAGGCGGTAGACAACTGCTGACTGTTTTAAGGGGCTCCATTTATGTAGTGACTTAAATGTTTGTTGAATTTGCTCAATAGCCTACATCAAAATTTTGTTAGACTTTTCTTCTGATGATGATATTCTTGATATTCTTCTCTGCAATTCAAGTCATTTATTCTATACATATACTATACAGTAGCTCATATATATACTTATATATATAACCATTACTGTAAGTATGAATTGTCATATTATTACTAGTGGACACAAAAAATAGCTTTACTACATTTATTAGACATAGTTTCTATTTAACCATGGGCCTAACTTTTTGTGTTATATTGTGCCGTTGTAGAATGGAGGAAACCATTGTATACAGAATAAAATTTATTGGAAAAAGAATTTCATAGTTTTTGATGATTGACATCCAGTCAGTGTGGTGTGTGCAGAGTAATTATGTTGACTCCCATACAAATATTTTCCACAAAGTTTCCAAAATGATCAACATGTTTCAAAAATTGTATTGATTTATTTATTTATTTTTAATATCAGCCTTCAATTGTAACATCTATGCCAGGCTGTGCAGGCATCACTAAAATAAGCTAAAGTAAGCTAAACATAATTACATAATAAGCAAAATAGGCTAATTGCTCCCCAAAGTAAAATCTTATCAATGCCGAAAGATAAACAGTGGTTAACGTATCATTTTTAAGTGTCAAAATATGGAACCTGAAAAAAGCAGATACATTACTAAACATACATTCAATCCAACAAATAAATAAAACCCATGGATTGAACAAATAATGTGCTTACTAAGAGTATCTTATATCTAACATAGCATTAGCATATCTATAAAATACATATTATCCCACTTAAAAACAACAAAGGAAATACATGCTGTCTGCAAAAGTAAACCTTCATACCAGGATAATCCTTACCTGTAAGATTAAAAACAATCTCAAAGTAAAAAAAAAAATAATAATAATAATAATAATACATAAATAAATAACTGATCCTACAGAAAGATTCAGAATTTCTGTCACCAGTTAGTAAAACAATATCCTTCAACTGAGCTTTTCTGTTCCTCCATTTAATTTTTTTACTTTTTGAAAAGTAAGTAAATTTCAAACTGGGTTTCTTGATGGCATTACACATTAGGTGACTGGAAAATCGAATTTATCTGGCTTGTAGGAAGAACTATCCTAGGATGTAAGGTGTTATGGAGTTTTCTTAATGGGACATTTAAGCAGGAAGGATGAATCCCTTATACATAATCCATAATTAAAATTTTAGAACAAAGGGATATTTTTTCAGCAAATTAGCACTGATGACAAATTGCTTTAATATTTTTATGTTAGGCATTGCACTCTTTTTTTATTTCCTTTTCAGTCTTAAATAGAAAAATACTTTTTGCATCTTCTTGATGCTGTATGGTTTTCCCTGTTGATTGGAGTTTAAGTAATTGTGGGGATTCAGGCCAGAGCTATTTTGTTTTTGTTTTTTAAATTATAATATGGCTGACTGCCACATTCTCAATTAACTAACTCCTAGTTGTGGGGCTTCAGAACACTGATATTGACAAGTAAATGTCAAAAACCGATACTAAGAATGTTCTACAAGTGATCTAGTGAATATTTGTATTTGCCACTTAAAGTCTGTGAAGACAGCTTTGCAGGAAAGCCCTTACGCCACTCAAACTAAAACTAACGATTGCTTTTGACCCAATGTTAATGTTTTAGCGCTGCCCGCTGACAGTCAAGCCTTCTAAGGTTCTATTCATCTTCATCTCTGTGCTCATGCATGGTAAGTACAGTTCCTACAATACAGTATTATACATAAATCTCCTTTTCATAGATTTAGTAGTATTATCAGCTCCTGATGATCTTGTTCAAGACAGAGTTGATTACCTCTACCTACCTAACTACCTACCTAAGTCATTGGTTGAATTAATTCAGGGGGGTTAGTGAAACTGATGGTTTATTTTATGGAGTATGGAGGGTACTGTTATGATCTCAATCAATAATAACTGGCAACTTTCTAGTATTCTAACATACAGAAGATGTCAAAGATAATGAATTTATTGGGGCATCCTCGTGGCTCAGCAGATTCTAGGCGACTGTGTGCAATCAAATAAGCAGAAAAACATATTGACAAACAAAAAAGAAAAACACATTGAAAGTAAAGCATTACTCAGTTAATCAGCAGGCATGATCTAGTGTATCTCTTATTTAAAGCTACACTAGGCAAGAATTTTAGGAAAAATACACCTGTCAAATCATCTTAGATGATTGGGGGCTTCAGAGAAGAGCGTCCCCATGAGACGCCGTAGATTCGCCCTATTTGCCCAAATGAAATTCTTTCGGGTTTGGTCACTGGCGGGAAAAGTTCTCTAAAATGACAAAATGACAAAATCGTAAAATACAAACTTTATCCTAAACAGCACTGAGCGAGTGCTTTGTATGACCTGTTGGTAGAAGTATGTTGTTATTTCTGTGTAGTGAAATTCCAACATTTTTCCTCTCGCTGCCATTTGGAGCGAAGTCGCCTAGTGCAGGTTCAAGAACCATACGACTGGTCTGCCGACAAAGCGTTCTTCTTCTTCCCTCCGTAGCTCCATGCAGTGCCTTCACGGTGAACTGCTCTCGACCCGACCCGCCGGCCCTCCTGGAGGCTCTCGGCCCGGTCTTCAACCTGAGCGCCATACGACCCGTCAGGAGCTTGTCAACTCCCATCAACATCGACATCGACTTCACCCTGTTTGGCATACTGGGAGTGGTACGGGGCACTTTATAAAGTATTATTAGTAATTGTTTGTAAGTATAATTATGTACAAAACAGTTTATAATGTAGCTTAAAGTAATGTTTTAACAAATTGTTAGGTCTTTACACTTGTTTGGTTCGATTCATCCGAACCCTAGAGCATTTACTCCTTTAGTTTGGTTTATTTTGGCAGAAGAGAACAATGCCATTCGAACTCATGTGCCATCTAATAACCGTACCTTTACCGAGGCTATGGGTGACAACACAGCTAATTTTCACCGGGCTTTAAATAGTCATGTGTTGAAATATACTGTAGGGTCAAAAAAGCCTTTCATTAAAAAAATCTGTGAATCAAACATAAAAAAGCTAAATGTTGGTTTCTTTTTCAGGATGAAAAGGCCCAAGTCCTGTCAACGTATATCTGGCAAAGGGTAGTGAGTACTCAATATGCAATCTAACCAGCTGTTCAGAGCTTTAGCTGCCCAAGAGCTGAAGACTGAAGGGTGTTTCGTCACCTGAAAGCTCTCTATATCAGACTGCTTTAAGGACGTATTGCTAGCTGACATTAGCAAATGCTGTGAGTCAGTTGCTTGTGTCCTTGTGGTTGTGCTTGTGCACCAACCACCTGATATTCAGCAGGTCATCTTTTGTGGACAATTAAGCCTGTGATTGTCTTGTGTTGCAGTCATGGACAAATGAGTTTGTCAGCTGGGACCCAGATCAGTGCGGTGCTTCAAGGATTAGTCTTCCAAGAAAAAAGCTCTGGGTGCCAGATTTGGTGATCAAT
The DNA here is from genome assembly GCF_046629955.1 of Centroberyx affinis. Lineage (NCBI taxonomy): Eukaryota > Metazoa > Chordata > Actinopteri > Beryciformes > Berycidae > Centroberyx > Centroberyx affinis. Next base: position 187,713 of record NW_027280325.1, on the reverse strand, counting down.
GAATTGTAAGTTCCATCTAGATCTCTACAAAAGCTATAAATGGATCAGGACTGAGCCTGATCCATGTTCCGTGCAAGAAAAGTGAGAGAAATACACTTTCCCACCATGATTCCGTGAAGGAGGCACGACTAGGAACAGGTAGTAGCGGTGCAACATGATTGGTCAGGGTGATGGTAAACTACCTTCAACTACAACAACCTGGGTTTTTTCCCCTAACCTTAACCAACTTAGCTTTTCACATGATGAACAGTATCCAATTCATTCAATAGTCCAATTCATTCCAATTATATGCTGTTGTCACATAAACCAAACTAGAAGGGCACTCGGAGAGCGCAGACCTCCGCCAAGGTTCGTGCTATTATTGCTTGTTCGTGAGTCGGATCCGGATCCGCTCCAATATTTTATGGGTTCTTCCTTGGCCCATGCTACACCCTTCCACGAAGTTTCATGAAAATTGGGCCAGTAGTTTTTCCGTAATCCTGCTAACAGACAAACAAACAAACAAACAGCACCGAAAACATAACCTCCTTGGCGGAGGTAATTATGGTCTGCGTGGTCCAACATGTAGTCTTCGTTTCAGACTTTGTGCTCATTTCATGAAATTTTCTGAGATCACATTGGACTTTGAACAGGTCACTGGCCTGTTGGGTCTCCACATGACAGAAGAACTAGTATAATGCGTTTTATGTTTCCAGCAGCAGCAACAGCGGTTTGTTTAGAATAAATAGAAGAAAAACTGGGTAATTAGCATGAGCAGCGATAGCCAGTGAAAGCATTGTTAATTTATTTGTTAGGAGATGTGTGTGGGTTTTGAATTTTGCTGAGTGGGCCTTTATTAAGAGCAGCAGCCAAAACTTGCCTTGTATAATAAAGTAGCTAATATGTTTGACTTGTTCCTTTTATTTTGCAGAACTTTGCAAGTTTAATAAAAATGCTTTGCAAATATAGTCATTCTTATTTGTATAAAAGAAAGCGTTGTGTTTCCTTTGATTTTATGTTTTCTTTTGAACTCCTGTTTTCTCCTGTCTTTCAGTATGGAGAAGAACTCGGCACCGTTTGTCCCATACGTCTATCTCTGGTCTGACGGCACGGTGAAAGACTTTCAGCCTGTCAAAGTGCTCAGCTCCTGCAGGCTCGACATTTACAACTTCCCCTTCGACATCCAGAACTGCACTTTGACCTTCAACTCCTACTTTCACCGTAGTAAGTAGGAACTTTGTGGATCTTTATTTTTGTATTTGTCAGTTCTTTGGTGATTCAACCTTACAGAACATAACACTAGGGTTAGACCAATATATCAAGCCGCTGTTGGCCTTTTTATTAAAAATCAGATATCAGCCAATCAGTGTCATCCACCTCCAATATGATAGATATGATGCAGTTTGTTTGATTACATATTTATTGTAGAATTAATGAATACCAGACAGGGAAGCCCTTAACTTGATATAACTCTTATGTGACATTTTGATCAGATTCCACAGAAGAGTTTTGTTATTTGCAGTAGTAGTAGTAGTAGTAGTAGTAGTAGTAGTAGTAGTAGTAGTAGTAGTAGTAGTAGCAGTAGTAGTATCATCATCATTATTATCATAATCATTATTTGCCTTGGTTTTTCAATGGAGATTTTCAGTGTCCCATGGCCTAAATGCTGTTTCAGAGGCTTTTCCACCTTGACAAGAATACAATTCTGGGTGCAACACTGAACACTTGTAATGTTTTATTTAATACTGTTTTGGCATGAAAATGGTCAAGTTTAAAGATCTTGAATATCAGCACAATGTGTAAGTACCCCAGTTTAACAGCACCTTCAATCTAAAATTATCTGTATCGGCCTTCAAAAACTCATATCAGTCAGTCTAGTAATTCTTATCCTGCAAGTTGAAAGTTATAAGGTGCACTGTACACATTGGACATGTTTTATAATAATAAAAGCACCTTTTATCTCACATAAGTCTGACTATAACTACATGTTCCTCTCAGTGTCCGCTGTGCAGATTAAGTTGGCGGTGTCTGCAGAGGATATTCTGAGAAACTCTAAAGACGTGATCACAACCATGGGTGAGTGGGAGCTGGTCGGCATCAGGTCAGAGAATTACCAGCCACCTGCTTCGGGTAAAGAACATTCCCCCGATGACCCTTATGACAAGATCCGCTTCTACGTAAGGAATTACTGTGGTTTGTAACCTTTTAGTGAGCAGGTGACTTTATGTTGAACAATGTTATTTATTCAGACAGAGAGTAGGGAGGGACACAGGATAAAAAAGTCTGGTGAGATTTGATCTCAGGATCATGTGAATCCAGAGATAGGGGTTTCATGAACTTCACCACTGTTGGGCTGTAGCTTATTATTTCACTGCTTATCCTTTATTTAGCCAGGGAAATCACTTTGAGATTTACTTCTCTTTTTCATCTGAATGTTAATCTGAAAGAGCGTAACATAGGCTATTAGTATACAGTTACCGTACTAAAAGTGCATGACCAACATCATATTCAGTTACCTGAACATGAATGCTGTATGTAAAGCCATTACAACCATTGAACAATAACAATGTTTACTTTTCCACCATACAAATGGATAGTACTTAGTCAAACTAGTGTTGACATTTGGTCACTTTGTATTGTCAGACAGGATAATGCAGTTGGCTGCTATATTTAAAGCTGCAGTTTAGAATGAATTTTGCCATTTTGGGTATTTACACATAATGTTCTTGATGGGTTCATTTTGTACAAGCAAAATAAGCTTTTTGCAGCTTTATGTAACCCATCATAACTTAAAAGACAGTTCTGTTTTCTAAGCATTACAAATCTAAACCAGCCTTTTACAGCCTCAAAATACATATAAAACTCATGTTTAGCTTTTACATACTGACCGCCATTGCATCAAAAGCTCAGACAGTAAATTTCAGTTAAATAAATCTGTATCTAAACAAAGCCAGCGGTGAGGTGATAGTGTTAAAACTGAAATACATATTGGGCCTTTAACCGCTGGCTATTTTGTTATTTCTGCTATATCATTACAGAATTGTGATCATATATGGCACATAAATAATGAGAATTATTTAAATCACATTCTGCAACATAGGAATTTGTCTTGGTGACTTTAGAGCCGAGACATAAAGTTTCAGGACATACAGACACACAATATGGTACAATGAGAGTAGAACCTCATGTCGAGTGGGAAGGCATGAGACATAATCTGGAGTGTATATCTCATTTTATACACAGTACATTCACAGCACCAGATGTGTCAATAAACATGACGGTCTACTGTACATTTATTTACACCGTTCCAGATCACAGTGCGGCGCAGAGCCACCCTGTATGTGGTGAACCTGCTGATCCCCAGCTGCTTCCTGATCACAGTGGACCTCTTCAGCTTCCTGCTGCCTCCCCAGAGTGTGGACCGCTCCTCCTTCAAGATGACCCTGATCCTGGGCTACACCGTCTTCCTGCTCATCATGAACGACCTGCTGCCCATCACCGGGAACACCATTCCTCTCATGAGTCAGTATAATGCTCATACTGCAGATACATTCAGTGAAATGTCTTGTTTCTTGTGGCCTCTGTGACTTTGACCCTTGCACTCCTTACTATTGGTACTTACTATTGCTTGTAATGTTGTTGATTCAGGAAAGTCATCTTTTTTTTTTACTGTTGCGCTCTTTGTAAGTCTCACTGGATAAAAGTGTTAGCAAAATGCCTGACCTGAATGTGAATGAAACATTAGTAATAAAAAAGCAATTCATCCGGCCTAGACCCAAGTATGCAATGCTGCAATACTCCTGATTCTGAAAAAAAAAGAAAATAAATTTAATAGTTTTGACCCAAAATTCTAAATCCATTTGTGATAAAAATCGCTCACAAGAATTTTTTTTTTTTGAAAAAACGAAAAAAAAAAAATGTTTTGAAAAACTTTGTCCATTTCAAAATGTCTACAAAATAGTATGATTTTTGAAAATAGAATGACCTATAGTTTTGAACTGCTGAATGAGGAATTTCAAGTAAAAGAGTTTTTTTTTTTTGCACAAATGGATCTATGGCACAAGAAAGAGTCTTTGAAGAATATTATGTCCACTGACTCCAGTATTGGTTCCCAACCTCTGGTTCGGGACACTCCTAAAGGAATCATATTAGAGAGAGACAAAGGACAGCAATCATTTTCACATGTTATTTCTAGTAAAACAAACTACATAAGATGTTGTGAAATCTATCTTTCATTGACTTTTACTTTGACATATACATTACCTGTGGGGACAGTGGGTCACAGATTCTTTCAAAGGTGCATTATAGGGATGCTGAGAAAAAAACAAAAACACTGGGAACCACTGCTATAGAAAGAGTCAGTCATCTCTCCCTCTCTCCTCTCTCCTCTCTCCGTCTCAGATGTGTTCCTGTCTCTCTGCCTGGCTCTGATGGTGGCCAGTCTGCTGGAGACGATCCTCATCACCAACCTGCTGTGTGGCTCCAGTAACTTCTCTCCTGTCCCCCGCTGGGTCAGAGTGTTCGTTCTTCGGATCCTGGGTCGCCTGGTGCGGCTTCCTCCAAAGCCCAGAGATCCAGGAGACACAATCATCCAAAATCCTGCAGCACAAGGTAAAACGTCAGACCTGGGATGTGGTTTTGCACCGGCAAAACTTTTCAAGCAACCAGATTAAATGCTCATTCACATCTAGAACAATAACTATAAAGATAACTATGAACTGTAACGATACATTGTTGCTCAAGCATTCATACTACAACGATATCGGTGATCAGTTCCTCAGCAAAAAGTGAGCTACCGAATTCTATGCACCCTTCTTTCTTACAACTTTAATTTGATTGGTTGAAAATGTTTTATCGCTTTCTCTGCGTCCCAAAAATCGCTCTGAGATCGAACCAAAGCGATAACTATCGTTTTGGATGATTTTACACTTATAGTTGTAGTTATAGTTGAACACAGACTTTCTATTTACTCTAATGATTTAATTATTTTTATAGTTATTGTACTAGATGTGAATGGGCCTTAAGACAGGTAATAAAGTGATTTCCAGTCCAAGTCTCTCACTGTTGGCCACTGAACAACCCCATTCCCCATTGGAATTATGAGTTATATGCCTTGCTCAACAATTGGTTTTGAGGGAGGAAAGCACATTGCACATTCATTTTCATCAACCAATCAATCAATCATAATCTTTATTTATAATGCAATTTTCGTATAAGTGAATGCAATTCAAAGTGCTTTCCAGTGCAGTAGATAAGACTGTTTAGGGATTCAAACCAGGAACTTTCCAGTTACAATCCTGCCTCTTCAGCTTTTAGGCTGCCACCTACCACAGTGATAAGTAATTCTGGACTGTGTGTCTTTGTGCAAAGCCATATAACCAGTCAGAGATGCCATCACCAGCTCTATTCCCTCTGCAACAGAAATGAAAGCCTGCCCTCCAGTGGCTGACGGGAAACCTCCAGAGCACAAGGGGCCGGCGGTGGAGGACGAGGCCCTGGAGGAGCTGAGGAGGCTGGGGAAGGACCTCCAGGCCGTCCGCCTCCAGGTGGAGCAGCAGCTGACTGGGAACCGGAGCTCTGAGGACTGGATCCAGGTGGGTTTCATCATCGACCGCCTGCTGTTCGGCCTCTACATCCTCTTCATATCAGTCAGCTTCATCACCATCACCTGCATTTGGGTGCAGTCGTACAGCATAGTGTGATTTTGCTTTTGGCTGTTTTTTCCCATTATACATTTTTAGTTACATACATTTTCCCTCTCCTCTAGTCATTGTAAAAGCGCTCAAAAATCCCATCTCTCTTCTTAGCTCTTATTTTATTTATTTTACTTTTATTTAACAAGATAATTCTTACATTTATACTGTCAGGTCATTAAGGCTCAGAAGCGTGACTATTGTTGCTTGTAATCTTGGAATTAATGGAAATTCTACTGTTCCACTCTCAGCCAAAAGCCTAAAATGTAAATACTTTTGACCGATTAGTAGTTTGCAGTAATTAAGACTGCACTGTTCGTGTGAGGTTTGCTTGAAATGCAAATTGCTTTTTTTCTGTGTCACTTTTTCTGTGTCACGCGAAACAAATAAGACTTAGCATTCTATAATATGTGGCACTTAGACCTCAGGGAAGTGTTCCCTTAAACTGCCCTAATTTCCCCTGTCCCTTTGGTACAGTATGCGTTTTCACATGAATGTAATTAAGTTCTGCATGCCATTGTAGAAAAATTTGCATTTTGGGGGTAATAAAATACTGTGGCTTTTATGAAAATAATCTCTTTTGTGTTTGTTTGTTTTTTTTTTACATCAGATTACAATCAGATAAACCCAGTGAATTTTCTGAAATTCTCTGAAAGAGCAACTTCTGGACTGGTGTCTTAGTCTCAGTCTTTTCAGTCCCTTTTCACTGTGAACTGTCTAATAAAGCAGAAATACCATGAAAATTATCTTTAAAAAAAAGCTTTTACACTGAAATGCTCGGGGAATATGGGGGCATGATGCTTTCATCATTTTGGGTGACTTTTGCATAGTTTCATGTACCCTTTCAAGGGAGAAAATGAGATAAACTTGCATTCTTTCTGACCTCTCACCAAGATTAATGTAATCAAATCTAAAAATTACAGGTAAAAAAATTAAATGTAATGTGTAATTGATCAACTTTGGAATATCAAATAGGACCCTACCAAAGTAGTTTCCAATAAAGTTTATGTTTCCATTTTCCTGAAACGAAGTAAAAATGTTTCCACACAAGATACTCAACCAGTATTTATAGTATAAGTATTTCTAGATTATGTCACTTAGTTGGTAAACTATTCAGTAATTGAAACTTCCACATTCATAAGAAGTTGCACTGTTCTGTCAATAAGAGTCAATACTCAACTTTTTTTACCCTTAAGAATTCCAAGAGAATCGGCATTAGGTTGCTGAAAGTGAAGAGACATTTTGATAATCACTTTACTGATAATTTTGCAATTTGGCATTTTTAAAAATATGGCAGATATTTAGACCAAACATGATCATACAGTTAATGGTGTAAAAATTAGACAAGTCAAATTGATGGAGAAGGTTTACAATTGTGTTTCCAGGTTTTGGCATCTCGCAATTTTTTCATCTGAAGGAGATACAGACGATTTGTTTCTGCACAGACTGGATAAGAGAAGGAGGCAAGTGTCTTATGGTTTTATGGAGAGGATGAAAACATTCATGTGGGCCTAAATGATCACTGCAGACCAATGTAAGCTGTTGAAGAGAAGTAAGGCATGTGCACTGGGTTTGAATAGTCTACATATAATGGAAAACCTGTGGTATAAAAAACCTTCAGACTGGTTATCTGCCCCGTTCAAAATGAAAAAAATAATAAATAGTCCCATAATAGATTATCAAACAATGACACTGCAGGTTGTGGATTCTCTTCTCAGGTGCTGGTTAGAGCAGGAATAATAGTTTACATTGAAAGGTTTAAGAAACTATCATATTTACATATCAGCAACAACAGAACTGGAGCGAACATACACAAAATACATTAACGATACACAAATATGAAACAAGTACTTGTTTCATATTTGTGTATCGTTAATGTGTCTTTGCAGGAGCCTTTTTATTTCATACGTCATGTGATTAACAAGGTGAGCTCACCTGATGTATATTCCACTGTGATGAGCTGTGTGTTTACATATAGCATATATATTATACTATATGTATCTATATATGTATCTATATACACATCTATATAGTGTCTATATATATGTTATATTTGTGCAAGGCCTGACTCACAGCCAAAGTTAATACACCTGACATGTCAAAGCTGTTCCTGGAGATCCCATTTAAAATAACAATCTGATTATCATTTCAATGAAATGCAAAGAAGACAACCCACATCCTTGTTTGATTAGTCTTTTATGTAACGATGCAAAACTGTGTTTTGATAGGTTAGACATGCAAGCTAGCAGCTCAGAAGGCAATGCAGTCAGTCAGCGCTGCAGTATCTCAAAGGAGCCATCTGGGAATATTTCACCTCTGTGTCCTGTGTGAAGCGTGATCAAACGATCTCGCTAAATTGATTTTCTGTAATAATATCGTCCCCCACAAATGATGTAGGCAGCCTTTGGGCCAATCGGTAACAAGATGCTTCATCCCTCCAAGTTTCGTCAAAATTGGACCGGTGGTGCAGCTGTTATGGCCTTTTGATGTTTGACATTTTTACCTGTAATTACATCGAGATCAGCGAGAGGGAGAGCTGATAACCCCATCAGGCCAATCAGTGTGTTTTTTAAATGACAGAAAACAGAAAAATCGGACCAGTGGTGTCTGTGATGTCACATTTGCGTTATGAATTTTGACCTGAAAACATTGCTGCTTCCCCCCCGGTGGTTTACAGCAGTTTGTCGATGCATATAGGATTGCTACATGTAAAAAGTTGAGAGTGTGTTTTAGTCCCAATCCCTCTGGGCAGGCAGGCTGGGACAACAATCAACCATCTGAATATTATTGTGTTTGTTTTTGCCTAAACGGTCATGAATACAAATATGACAGCCGTGCCTGAAGATGTCCCAAAAAACCTGTTGTACAATCCAAACACTCATTATGCAAACACAGCCGTCAGATGGAGTGGAGCTCTGCAGGCGGTTGGACCTCAAGCTTGGATATGGATAGGAAGTGTTTTCAGTGGGAGTTATGATGTGGATAGTGTAGCATCATGTAGAGTCAATATTAGCCTCTAAATCCATCCAAGTTCATTGCTGAGGGATTCTTGTGGTGACGAAGCAGACTGATGATTTTCCTTTTCCTTTGCTTTTGAATCTGAGGGATTTATCATGAAAATGGTTGAGCAGAGACTGACAAGATGACAGAGCCAAATAAAGCAGCTGAGCTCTTCTTCATCTGGGTGATGCTGCTTCACGGTAAGGCAGAAGGAAATTATGACGATCCACAAAAATGATCAAAATGAAAAGGAAGATATTGAGTGAAAGAAAGTTGGTAGTTTGAAAGGCTTTTCAGGGATTTCTGCTCCTGTACAGCTGAAATATGAGCCAAATAAATACCAACAACAGGTAATATCTTAACTAGTGCTGAAACAATTAGTCAATTAATCGATTACTTGATCAATAGAAAATGAATCGATTATCATTTTGATAATCGATTAGTCGTTTTAGTCACTCATCAAGTAAAAATACCAAACATTTGCTGGTTACAGCTTTACAAATGCTAAGATTTGCTGCTTTTCTCTGTTTCATATCATTATAAAATGAAGTCACTCGGTTTTTTTTGGCTGCTGGTCAGACAAATTAAGCAATTTTAAGAATCACTGTGGGCTCTGGTAACTTGTGATGGGCCTTTGTCATTATTTTTGGCAAAATTAAAAGCATAGAAAACAGAAAACAGAGTTAATGTATAAAACAGACAGATAGAACGCTGCAGTGGAGCCACAAATAAAAGTATAATGGCGTGATACACAAGTACAAATATAGTAAAAATATAATCATTCAAAATTTAAGAAAATGATAGTATGTAGTGTCTGAAAGCTGCTTCATGAGTAAGTGTAACGTGAACCTCATGAAAGATAATATGAGGACTGAAACATTTTGTTGAGGAGGTATGAAGGATTTTGGGTGGAGGCTTATTTGGTGTATGAAATTAATTTTCTTTTCTACTCTTCCTTCTTATTCTCAGGTTTTGCAGCAGCGTTGAACTGCACCAGCCCAACTCCTGAATCGCTGTTTAACGCACTGGAGACCGATCTGTTCCCTAAAAACCTTGTGCGGCCTGTGAAAAACTTTGCAACCCCAACTAATGTTTCTATCACTTTCACCCTGGTGGGAATTATAGGAGTGGTGAGTTCACAGCTATTCCATCCATGTCTGCATATAAAATGCATCATGTTTGAATTCAGTTGATCTAATTTCATATTATTTGATCATTGATGGCTCGGACCAATAAACATCAAAATGTTTTTCATCTTTAGGATGAAAAATCGCAATCCCTTACGATTTTCTTATGGCAGCTCCTTGTAAGTCTCCCAGTCTTCAAAATATCTTCTTTTTTTCCCAATAAATTTGAAGAGTTTCATTCCAAAATAAGATATCCAACATTTAAAAAATATATATTCTTCAGTCAATATATTCTTAAGTCTCTTGAGACTTAAGATGATGTAATTACAGGCAATCAACATCAGGTAACTTTTCTTTTCTTCCTAAAATGGATATATGGCATTTTGGAATGAAACCCTTCTCTCTGAAAGTATGAAGAAGACACACTATAGTCTAAACTTCTCAGATGGTTTTATTTAAGGTTTTAAAGGTGTGTTTTCTACGCTGCGTACCGACCGCTGTTACACTGCTGTTCCTCTGTGTAGGAGTGGAATATAGAGGGGCTGACTTGGGATGCGGAGGAATGTGGAACCTGGAGAGTCTCGGTCCCTCGAGAGAAGCTGTGGGTCCCGGACGTCCACATCTCTGAGTTGTAAGTTAAAGGAGCGTTAAGCAATCAGCCTGTATCAGCGAGCAGAGGGATGCAATGGATAGAAGTGCCCCCCCCCCCCCCTTTACTTCTCTCATCCCCTTGAGCTGCGGTGGCCTGTAATTGACACAAACAATAAAATTAAATACAATTTTTGGGGGGAGTTTTTATAAGTTTTATAAGGGAGTTTTTGTTCCAAAACACAGGACAGACTGGAAAGTGAGTTTTGAAAGTAAGAAATCTCAGCAAACTAATTAACAGTTAACTGTTAATTAAGGGTTCGTTAATGCTTATTAAGCATTAGCTAACCCTTATTAAGCATTAACTAACCCTTAACTTAGTGTAGCCTTATTGTAAAGTGTTACAATAATTATATGTATGTGCAAATAAAAACTTCTATTCTATTCTATTACAGTATGGATGAGGACCAATCTCCCCATACTCCCTATGTTTACTTGGACAACAAGGGTAATGTGTTTGACGACCGGCCGGTCAGAGTGGTCAACTCCTGCAAACTAGTAATCTACACTTTCCCCTTCGACATCCAAAACTGCTCTCTGACCTTCGGATCCTACCTGCACTTTGGTGAGATAGATAGATAGATAGATAGATAGATAGATAGATAGATAGATAGATAGATAGATAGATAGATAGATAGATAGCAACCTCAATGCAGTTTCAGTTGCATAGTATGATGAAAATGGAGTTGCGCAATGGGTTGCTCTGCATTCTTTTCTTGGTATGTAGAAATGTGTGTTAAATTCTACTTTTTTTTGTATGACAGTGTATGTATGCATGATTGTATGTATGTATGATGCTGTGTATGGAACTGATGCTTTTTATTAAGTGACAAAGCAACGCAGGGTCCAAGATACATTTTCCCATGGGGACAATAAAATTACACTAGCAGTCAAAAGTTTGGACACACATTTTATTTTATTTTTACTATTTTCCATATTTTAGAATAATAGTAAAGACATCGAAATTATGAAATAACACAAACGGAATTATGCAGTGACCAAAAAAGTGTCAAATCAAAAAACAAATCAAAACTATCTTATATTTTAGATTCTTTAAAGTAGCCGCCCTTTGCCTTGATGGAAAGGCAAAGGCTTTGGAAAGAAATGCATACATAGGCATCAACTTCACTATTTATATTTGTCTAAGAAACTAATTTCAAGCATTTAAGCAGAAGCCTTTAGATCAAAATGGCTTGAAGATCATGAAAAACATAGTACAGTCAATCAGGTGTGTCCAAACTTTTGACTGGTAGTGTATCCCTTATCAGAGCACACACAACACTTTTGGCGTCTAATAATTCTCAGTAAACTGTGTTGTTAAATGTCATTCCAGGTTCAGACATAAGGATGGTTATGGGCTCTAAAACCGAGGAAATTCTGGAGGAGTCCAGAGAAGTGATACAGACCAGCGGGGAGTGGGAGCTCCTCGACATCAAAGGATCTCCGTCTGTCCTGGTGTTAACTGAGGGAAGCTACTATGAGATAGAATACTTTGTAAGCACATTTATCATTCCAAAAATGCTACTGGATATATCTATTTTGGGTTATTAACATGTTACGACCTGAAATGCATTGGTCAATATTTCAAAAGAGCAGATGATTCGATGAATTCAATAGTAACCCAAAATGTGCCATATGTCAGAGTAGGTGTCAATTTTTTTTCACATGATGGATATTTTGTCTTCAATCGTTAATTGCACTCTTCAATAACTTAACACCAAAGCCATTATGATTGAATTTGAATTTTAAATTGGTATGCTTCAAAAGCAGACATTTTAACAAAAATATTTTTTTCTGTTGGTCTAGTTTTAGATTTAAGTTTAGTGTATTTTTTAGTCAGGAGTTCTCAAACTCAAGTAAAATACAATGCTCAAATTTCATTTCCTGAGATAGTTGAAAGAAAATGTTATAAATGGGCATCTTCCTGTATATTAAATTATGTTTTATTATATTAAATGCTTAACCTGTCTACAACATCTTCTTTCAACCATCAATATAATTTAATGTCATTGGATGGCATTTTCCTTACTCTTGAGAACTCAAAACTCATAAAACAAGAAGAATAAATCTTGGGAGATTTAAAGATGCTATGTGTCGCATTTTTAAACATCAATACAACATTGTCAAATAAATTGTGATATCTTGTTATAATTACTGTAAACAAATGAAAAGAGAAGAACAGCGCCCTCCTTCTGTTTTGTGCTGTAAAGCAAACCAACAGTTTTCCCACAAAATCTGACCTGGTGGCACACAATGTGAAACACAGTGTAAAGGCTATGGCTGGGCAATATGGTCGAAATCAATATCACGATAATCATACAAATTTTTTTGAGATCAATGTATATCACGATAATTAATGTTCATCTCATTGTTAATGTTAGGGTGTGATGTCAAACAAAATTACAATACCTAATTTCGTCTGAGTTTTTAAATAAAATTAGCTTATTATCATCAGTTTAGACAGCAGAATTGTGTCACGATATCTCAAAATCACCATATCATCATGATATAATTCCACTCGATGTTAAACGATAATATTGAATTATCACCCAGCCCTAGTAGAGGCCGTTAGAGGCTGACAATCTTCTTGGCGATGGTCTAGTTTTTTTTATGGTAATTGTATGTATTGATGCTACACACAGCACATTTAAGGGAAATGTCAGCTTTTGCAGAATAACAAACTAAGTCTAACTTGATGATCTCCATGCCCCAATCCTGACTAAAACCTTAAGGCCTTGTACCTGTTTGTCTTCATGAGCTCGTTCTGAGGCGTAGACCGATCCTGTATGTGGTGAACCTGCTGATCCCCAGCTGCTTCCTGATCACAGTGGACCTCTTCAGCTTCCTGCTGCCTCCCCAGAGCGTGGACCGATCCGCCTTTAAAATGACCCTCATCCTGGGCTACACCGTCTTCCTGTTGCTAATGAACGACCTGCTGCCCATCACCGGGGAGACGACACCCCTTATCAGTGAGTGTGACGTGTGATATTAGTGGATTTGTTTGGCGTGTTTTCGTTTTTTTTATATATTTATCTATGTGAGAGTGTTCATGCGACACCATCTTTGACACAAGTATTGCTGTGGGCTACATAGACGTTCTTATCTGGCGCCTACCTCAGCCTAGGCCTACATATGCAATAACGAGTCTAACGTTGGATCACAGGTAGGATCGGCAGCAAGTTCAGTTCCTCTGTTGAATACTTCCTGAAGCCCCCCCACCCCCCCACCCCCTCACAGCTCAGGTGTGTGGGTAACACTTTATTTTCTAGGTCCACAATATCCTAATAATTTCCTAGAAAGGAACTGATAATTTCTTGGCAAGTTTCCTGGAAAGAACTGCAAAACTATAAACTATTTATTGGAAAAAATAATAGGCAGAGGTCAATTTGGTAAACCAAGTGATTATTCATATAATTATATAATATAGTAATTTGGTGAATTCCTTCCTCTAATTTAAAAAAAACTATATAACTACTACATAATTTCATGGTTCCAAGAAATAACCAGGAACTTACCAACTACCAACTACCATTGAACTCTTCTCAATTAGTACATAATGTCGTAGTTCTTTGCAGGAAACTTCCTAAAAAATTAACAGTTCCTTTCTAGGAAATTATTTAAAAATAGCAGACCTGAAGTTACTTTCAGATAATATAATCCATAACTTAACCAGAGGACACAACTGTCTCCTGTTGTTTACTTTTGAGGGAGGGAGGAGTGTTTGTCATTAACCTTCCTTTGCCTAGATTGCCACAGCCACTCCAGGCATTTGAACTGGCAAACTTCTAGTCACCAGCCCGGTTTTTCTAACCTCTGAGCTACTGCTGCTCAAATACATTTTTGTCAATGTGTTTACAGCACAGCTGGATGCACAGTACTATGGCAAATTTTACTGGACTTAAATAAAAGTAATACAATACAAGTAATACAATTTTTGTAATTTGTATCCAAATTTACAAATGCATGTTTTTATGGTGACATTCAAGTGCTATTTCAAAGCAAAATTTTGCATACAAAAGGCTGTGGATCTGTGGATCATTTGTGGATCATATGACATTTGTTTTGTGAACCACATGACATTTGCATTTTCCTCTATTTGTGAATTTTGTCCATTTTCTACTGCAGCAGTGTGCTAATATACATCTGCAAATAGCCTACATGGATGCCTTGAGGGGAGATGAAGCTCCACCTTTTCTCTTTTCTGAAACGCACTGCATTGGTGGTTGGCTTGCGCTGTTTGGTGACTTTCTGCAAACACAATTTAAAGTTTCTCCAAACACATTTTTAAAAGTATTTGTTTGTGGATCATGGTGCATTTTTGTGGATTATCCACTGTGGGTTACATTTAGTTAAATGTAAGCCTACATTATGCAGGATTTGAAGAGGTGAAGAATGCGCTGTGGAATTGAGATCACTCTATGATGATTTAAAAATAATCTACATTTTAATCCAAGATTGAATGATCAGATAATGAAGACATTGAGAACACCTGACTTACGTGTGGTCTGCTCAAAGTGAATATGGCCATGAGTTAAACATTCAAGCATAGGTAGGAATTCTGATCCGCCTGAACAGATGTGAAAGCAGGCGTCCCTAAACCCATACCTCTAACTTACCACAGTATCAGTAACTGAGCACCTTACTTTAAAGATATTGCTTCAAACGGTTACCACCCCAAATGCCTAAGGGCAGTTTCAGCTATTGACTGAATGTGACTGAAACACCACAAAGGTCTGAGTTTCATATTTATTTATGAAGGACCAGGATGGCTGAGTGGTTAAGGCATTGGACTTAAGATCCAATGGATGCATGTTCTCATGGGTTCAAGCCCCTTTCCTGGTACACTGTTGATCATCACATGCGGTCTTTGTAAGAATCTCACCACATTAATAGGCAATGCTGAGCTCTTTACCTTTTTAAAGGATTGATTTTTGATCTTAAAAGTGTGTCTTATGTATGATCAGTATGGCCAAAACGTAAAGTCACTGCAATGCTCACATGTCCTCACTGGTTCAATCCCAACTCCTACAAAACCTTTAAACATCTGCTGATATTGCAGGAATGGAGTGTACCAGGAGTGGGGTTTGAACCCACGAGGATATACATCCATTGGATCTTAAGTCCAACGCCTTAACCACTCGGCCATCCTGGCTCATCTTTTGTTATTAATGTCATCCTAGGATGGGGGTTCATATTGTTAGCAAAATGAAAATGTATGCCTATAGAATAGAATAGAATACACTCCACTTAGGATTCTTAACTGCAGATGGGTTGGGAATTAAGCTGTAACATTAGGTGGGGTTTTGAAGAGTATCTCTCTCCATTTTGTCAGTCATGAAAGCAGAGAAAGCAACAGCACTGGCAAGAGGATTACAGAGACTCGTGTCCACTGCATCTTGAATGCAATTCCTTAACCACTCAGCCTTCCTGGTCACACAAGACAACTGCTTGAAAGGTCAAAAACCACCCCACTGAGGATAAAGCAGTCAGCAGCAGTATTTACCTATGAAGCTACTCAAAAGCACGGAACTCTGTATTGTTAGAAACCAACAAGGATGCCTGCTTATACTGCAAAGCCTTGACAGACCCGACACCAATGGGAGGAGATTTCTCACTTGCAGACAGGAATACCAGGAGTGGGACTTGAACCCACGAGGACATGTGTCCATTGCATCTTGAGTGCAACGCCTTAACCACTCGGCCATCCTGGTCCCATGACAATGCTTGTTGGAAGGTCAAATATCAACCAACAATAGATGATCCAGTCAGCAGCTGTATTTATCCATGAAGCTACTCAAAAGCATTGAAACCATTCATTTATGTAAACCCAAAGAAACCTTCATTGTTGTTACAGAATTGGAATATGAAAGCCTGTAGGGAAATCCATTCATTGCACCTGGACTGCAATGCTTGACACAAACAGCAGACAAACAATCCCATTACAGATAAAAACTCACTCTTATTTTCCCCTGATGGTGAAGAGCATTGAAACAATCATTCATTTATGTGGCTTTTTCATTCAGTGGCTTCTTTTACAGGAACAAAGTAGGTTTTATGAAAGGCAATAGAGAGAAATTAGGTCAGGCAACTTTAATGTCTGTGTTAGATTATGCAACATCTTCCAACATACTGCATATCTTTAAGATGCTGCCTACCATGATGGCCTCTGCATCATTAAGGATGGCACATCAATGCGAACTGATATTAGCATTTTAACTAGCATTTTAGCTGCTTGGGAGGAGCAGGAGTGTAATGCTTTTTGCAATGCGCAGTGCTAAGGGGATTTAACTGTTTGGGCAGTGCAGATCCCTAAGAGCCTAGGGAAATACACCTCAGTTATTATTATATCAGAAATAAAACCGGCTAACTGTTGGTACATGGTGAGCTTATCGTTGGTACATTACTGCATAAATCATTGCACTATCTCGTATCTCTCTGGTAATTTTGGCTGCCAACTTATCAAACTAGATCCCGATATTATCTAGTCTTGGATATATCACATGCTGTATCAGGATGGATCTTTATTATGCACCAAACAAATGTATGTGCATGTTTTTGTAATATTCATATTGTTTGTTTGATGCTGATTACATATTTTATCCATACTGATGCACCTTGCTTTTCATATTGATTGATCTATATTACATTGTTGTGCTTTATAATTGTTGCCATTTGATCTGTGCACATAAGAAGATGAGAATGCTTGCTCTCATGGTGTTGCAGATTGAAGTTTTACAAATAATTTTATTGATTGAATTAAACTTCAATGGGCGGAGCAAAAAATTACCAGAAGTAACGTTAGACTGAGCAGTGAAAAATGAAAGGGGTAGGAGGAAGCTAATATTTTGAACCTAGCACGCTTGCTACTAACAAAAAATGCAATCTAGTCATTTTTTTAGGTTAGCTAGTTAGCCTAGCAGACCTTCAAAGTTCATACTATATAGCCATACTAGCCATAGCTATGTAGGTAAGCTAGTTAGCTAGCCGACTGACCTTCCAACATCATGAATGAATGAAAAAAGAAGTCACTGTCATTGTTATTATTTTTATTGATATTTTGACCAGAGTTCCTTTCTTTGCCATTCCAGGATTCCAGTTAGCTAACTTGTGCTCTGAAAATCTCTGAATATCCGAGTATTATTTCAACCAATACAATTATTTCTGCCTCAAGCAGCTTTGCCTCCAAGAAATGTTTGTAAAAACTCCAGTCTGCCACTGCATCCCACCCTTTAAACATACAACTTGAATAAAAAAGTGGGGTTTTTTTATCTTTCCACTCTGCCTTCCTTTTGTCTCCGGTAGACGTTTTCTTCTTGATCAGTCTGGCTCTGATGGTGGCCAGCCTGTTGGAGACGGTGTTCATCACGAACATCCAGTTCAGTTCCAGCCACGGTGCGGTGCCTCACTGGCTGAGCGTCCTCGTGCTGCAGTATCTGGCTCGGGTCGTTTGCCTCCCTCCCCAAGCAAAGAGCAACCGAGTCACCGTCAGCATCAACTCATCTGCTAGAGGTAACTGTGGGCACATAATAATGATAATTACAATAATAATAATAACGTGACTACTACTAACGCTAATATTTATACTACTAGTACTACTACTATACTATTACTACAGCCACTACTACTTCTGCTACTACTACTATCAACTCTACTATTGCTACTACTAGGCCTACTCATAACAATTTTGTATGGAACTCTTCAACAAACAAAGTTAGCCCAATGGTTTGTGTAAAAATGGCCGCCACTCTGACCATCCAGGAACGTTGATATGAATGGAAATGACCGTTCTATCCATTCAAGTTTTGTAGGTAGGATCTTCTCCAGTGAAGCGGCTTGTGAGAAACGCATGCAGCTATAGGTGTTCGGTTGTAGGTTGTGTTATCTTTTTTTAGATTATTTTGTGGGGCATTTTCCCTTGACTGTGCAGTAGACATTAGAGAGACAGGAAAGACTGGGAGCGATAACATGCGACAACCACCAATAATAAGAAGAAGAATTTGTCAACCAAAACTGTATGTTAGCTAGCCTACTATTCTTTAAAATGTACCAGATTTGCTTTGATTTTGTGCTCTCAGTGATTTTTTGAGCATGAGCTTTTTTCAAATAGTGGATATCTAATTTTGGAGTGTCAAAGTGTATTAGGTATCATAATGTTGATGCCCAGTTATCTATATTTTACATTGCCAATACTCAATAATTAGCCATTTGACAAAAGGTGTCACACCATCTGACAAATTCTAACATCACTCTGTTCTTCCTTTTCTATACACCCAGCGAAGAGTATCAGCGTCGCGCCTCCTGCGGAGCCTCAGATCTACATCTCAGCAGTGGAGCTTCGGAGCCTCTCCAGCAGTCCGCCTCCAGAGAAACCCCCTCCGGACCCGGTGCTGGAGGAGCTCAGCAAGCTGTCTAGGGATCTGTTGGCCATCCGCCGCCAGATGGAGAAACACTTCAAGGGGACCCAGAGCTCGCAGGAATGGCACAGGATCGGGATAGTCATCGACCGCCTGCTGTTCGTCCTCTACATCATCTTCATCACCACCAGCTTTGTCACCATCATCTGTATCTGGACCTGGAGTAACACGTTCAACTGACATGGCTGCACTTTGGGACTTACAAAAATTACAACAACCTTTTTCACCAAGAACATAAATGTGTACAGTTTTTCTTGTTTCAACAGCTTGCATGTAATATTCTGAGATGTGGTACTTCTGAGATGGGCAAAGCATGAGCGACTGGATCTTGGGAAGTTTTTCTTTTAGTTACTTAAGGGTGCTTTTACACCAGCCTTGTTTAGGCTGTTTGAATCGAACCCCAGAGTGTTTACCCCCTTGGTTCGGATCGTTTGGGGTGGTGTGAACACCCTAATCGAACCCTGGTGCAGACCAAGCAACAGCTCTCTGGTCCGCCTGGAAGAGATGGTCTCAGGCCGCTTCCAAGTGAACTGTGGAGCGGTTCATTTCTGGTGAGAACACCATTCGAACACCATTTCGAGCGTCTTCCTCGAAATGCCTGTATTATGAAATTATTTAACAGTGGTGGAAGAAGTATTCAGATCTTTGACTTAAGTAAAAGTAACAATACCACAGTGTAAAAATACTTTGTTACAAGTAAAGGTCCTGCATTCAAAATCTTACTTAAGTCAAAGTACAAAAGTATTAGCATCAAAATATATTTAAAGTAGCAAAAGTAAAAGTAGTCATTATGCAGAATGGCCCATTTCAGAATCATATATATCATGTTATTGGACTATAATTATTGATGCATTAATGTGTTCATCACTTTAATGTAGCAGGTGGTAAAGGTGGAGCTAAGTTTAATTACTTTATATACTGCTGGGTAGCTTAACCTATAAAAAATATATCATAATTTATTAGTTGATTTATAATTTGTATTAATAATCTAAATCTGCAGAATAACTAGTAACTAAAGCTGTCAAATAAATGTAGTGGAGTAAAAGGTACAATATTTCCCTCTGAAATGTAGTGGAGTATAAGTATAAAGTTGCATGAAATGGAAATACTCAAGTAAAGTACAAGTACCTCTAAATTGTACTTAAGTACAGTACTTGAGTAAATGCACTTAGTTACATTCCACCACTGTTATTTAATACCATTCTTGACAGGCGTTCATATGCGCATTCCTCTAGAGTCTGCTGATCTGCCTCCAAATCAAGACCGACATGAACAGAACCTGACGTTGCTCCATGATGTAAGATATAGTATAGGCAGACGTTATGAGGGTTTTGTTGTATTTTTACCCGCTAACTGACCAATAATCAAACAGCATTTTCAACCAAATGGCTTTGTTTACAAGCTCTGGACCTTTTGATTTTTGCCTTTGTGAAAGCGAACCGGAGCAACTGAAAAAGGAAACGATGTGTCATTCTCGCATCAGGTGCGAACCCAGGAAGCAGACTATCAGGTGGGAAAGCGCCCTAACTTTTATTTGTCTAAGGTTACTCCCAGAGGTGGGATGTAATAAAGTAAAAATACTTCATTACTGTACTCACGTAGGATTTTCAAGTATCTGTACTTTACTCAAGTTTTTCTTTCACTGAGATATCTCACGGTGGAGCGCACACTTACTGCTGTTTACAAGGCAGATTGTATTTATTCACTGTTGGGTTGCTGGGTGAAACCCACTGCCTAGGATGGCATCAAGATGTTAGGGGTTCCCCTACCCCCAGCCAAGCGACTGCCCTTATCCAAATGCTAGGCTTAAATACTCTCCGGACTTTTCCATTACCTTTAGCTGCAGGGGAGTTTTCAGTTAACATCTTAACAGTCATTTCACAGGTAGTGGCCTAATAAACATTATTATCAATATTGTGTTCAACATCTAATCACAGGCGGTAAATACACTACTGCCTACATAGGAAGAACAAATGAAAGAAACTACATAAAGAAAACCCATTCCAACCCCCCTCCCCAATTCAGTCCACTTGATATAGTCCAATGAGGTTAATCAGCAGCAGCATTCCCACATTGCCGCTAGGGTGATTACACTGCCACTCATCTAGGCCTCAACCAGGGAGTGTACCTCAAAGGAGAATAGGGTTAGAAACAAACCACAACCATACACAGAAAACAGTCCATGAACCTATATGACAAAATAAAGTGGATGGCTCAACTGAAATGGGCCCCTTCCAGTAGAGAAACACTTAAAGAATAACAAGTCAAACCATAATAATTATTAAACTACATATACTGTACAAACATAAAGTGTGCTCAGTAAATGTATGAGGGCCGTTCACCTGACAGTTGAGGGAGCAGATTCTTCTCCCTCACATTCACTCTTAGTCACAATAAAATAAAAAAATACTTTGTCACCTTGTTAGCTAAGTTCAGTTTCCATGTCATAATATACGTATACCTATTTAACAATAAATCCTGAAAAAATGTAAAAATAAAATACAAAATCTTTATTTTTCATATATTTTTATATCAAAATCGCATTACTTTTAGTTCCTGGAAAACATGGTTACCTCATGTTGTACATAAAAATGGTTTACATACAAATTCAAACCAATAAAACCATCACAGATTTTTGAACACCCTCCATCTAATTAAACTGCCTTTTTCTCCCTAATTGATTTCCCATTGGTTTACACTTTTGAATGATCCCTCCCTGCATCCTGTTTCAATTGGAAATACATAAAATTAAGGCGGTCTCAAAATGCTGTTTCATTGTGACTTTTAATACTTGGCCATCCTGATCCTAACCCTAACCCTACAAAACCGTCACTTTAAAGATAAAGAGTTCAGCATCACCTGTTAATGTGGTGAAAATCTTACAAAGACCACACTTGATGATCAGCAGTGTACCAGGAGTGGGGTTTGAACCCACAAGGATCTGCATCCATTGGATCTTAAATCCAATGCCTTAACTTTATTCATTTAATATTAATGTCATCCTAGAGTGGAAGCTCATATTGTTTCTGGGTTTAATTGCTGGTGATATGAAATGTAAACCCTAGCCATGATCTTAAAACACTGCTGTTTGCCTTTGTAGGGCATAATTGTGATTATAATGATGATTATGATTTTAATCTGAGACTTTACTGTTGATCATTGAGTTACAGGTTTTTAAGATGGCATTAAACCAAATATAAGCCCACAGTAAGACACAAGATAAGTACACAACACTGGAGAAGGGAACAGATTGTAAATCCCATGAGTAGAGGTGTTCAAAAATACAATGGGTGAGTGGTTACCGGAGGTGTTGAACAACAAGTCCTGTGTTGGGGAGAGGGTGTGGGGTTAGACCCATCTGGATGTATGTGGTGTATGTGGGTGGGTGTGTGTGTTTTTGTATTTCTATACTTATGAGGATCAAATGTCCTCACAAGGATAGAAAGATGGGGAAATCCTGCAAAGTGAGGACTATTTGCTGGTCCTAGTTTAGGGTTAGGACTTTAGGGTTAGATTTAAGATTAGGTTTAGGTTAGGGTATACGGGTTACATTTAGGGTTAGGGGTCAGGGAATGAATGTAGAAAGTGAAGGTCCTCATAAGGATAGTAATACAAAGGTGTGTGTGTGTGCGTGCGTGTGTGTGTATCCATGTTTGAGCAAAAGAAAGAGCAGTTAATTTTACAATATTGCAATTTGAGATGTGACCGTTTTATTGGAGTTTGCATTAAAGTAAAATACACCAACACTTTTCATTTTTGTGATCAGAAAACTAAATGAACATGCACACATCTGTCGTCCGTTCGTTTGTGCGTGTGTGTAGTTGCACGTATGTCCAAGTGTGACAGTGGGTGTGTGTGTGTGTGTGTGTGTGTGTGTGTGTGTGTGTGTGTGTGTGGACACCGAATGCTTCACACAGTGATCAGATCAGCATTTCTGGAGGATGTTTGGTCCGTCAGAAGCGTCTGACCAGCCAGCATGAATCTGTCTCAGCAGAACTTCAGCCTCATCTCAGGCTTACTCTTCATGACAGGTAATGAGAACTTACTGTGTGTTCAGACAGTTATTGTTATGTTACTACTGTGGTATTTTTGTAGTCCTTGGCTTACATTTCTAATTCATGTATTCACTGCTTTGCTTGTTGATTTCAGTGAACATACATTTTCCATGCTGTGAAGAACTTTTAAACTCATACAAATGCAGTTTTGTCTTCGTCTTCTTCTTCTTCCTCCTCTTATTATTATCAATATTATTATTATCGATAGTCGTAGTGTTGCTTTTTGTTATTATTGTTATTCCTGTGGAAAAGTAATTTATCCAGTACATTTCGGGTTTAAATCTGCCTAGATGTGGTCTGATATTAAGGCTTTATCTCCTCTAGTCCTGCTTATAGCCTTTGGAAATAAGTCAAATTTTGACTACTTTGAATTTTAGCATGGCATGAAAAAAAGAAGACAAGAATATCTGTGATCAGTTAGTTGAGGAGACTGAAGTTGAAATCGAGGATAAAAACCTCCTTCCCTCTCAGTGAACTGATTTGAGTAGCATGCCTTGCTATGTTTGACTAACTTTTAAATGATGAAAGATTGTCCTACAGAGCCATACACCATCAGACAGCATCTGCTCTAAGCTATATAATGTCAACAGTATGACACACAAACTGTAATGATGAGTAAATATTATATGTCTGGAGTGTCGTGATGCCAGAAAAAACTAGGATTTGCATTGGGTTTCATGTAATATTTGTTTAAAGCTCCTTTTTTCTTCCTTTTCCAAATTATGCCGCGGGATATTTTGTGATATTTAAAGGGTGATAAAACTGCCTGTCTGCACCCACTCCCCAGTTTTGGGAGGAGGAGGAGGGGTGGCCTTTGGAGTTAGGGGTGGTAACTTGATGACAGGATACCCACGTCACCATTTCAAGAATACTTTTTCCACAGCTAGTTGGCATCAAAAAGCCAAGATTTGCGCACATAAAATCCAGGAAGACAACATTATGTGATTGTCAAGAAGAATGGATGTTTCATCATAAAATTGTCTTGAAAAAAGCTGAAAAGAGTGAGTTTCATCCCCCTTCAAGTAACAATTACTTTTGTTTTATATCTATGCTGCATTACTGAATCATTTGTCAGCAGTTCTGTAAATGAGAATGGTGCCACTTTTTTTTACATGTTTTGGTGTAGGCTCTTAATTTCTTGTAATCAATGATGATTATTATGTTTATAAGTGCTGCCTGGTAAATAATGCAAAAATCAAGCGCTTTAAAAATTTGTCACCCCATTCTCTCTCTTTATCTCTCTCTCTCTCTCTCTCTCTCTCTTTATCTCTCTCTCTCTCCAGTCTGCCTCTGTCACAGTGAGCTGACCTGTGAAGAAGGCCACAGCGGTCCGACCTATGAGTCCATGCAGGCCGTGTTTGACCGAAAACCCTTCAGGCCGGCGGTGAACCTCAGTAATCCGACCATCACCAACATCTCCTTCACCCTGTACGCCGTCCTGGGGGTGGTGAGTGAGTCAAAAACTATTAGGAGCACCTACAGGATCCAGGCTAAAGCCATGATCCTGTTCAATCCACTGCAGTCGTGCGGAGAGGGAGGAGACAAAGTGGCGTAGGCAACAATCAGCTTCACATGAGGTTTGTCTGTTGTTTTATTTCAGAATGAGAAGACACAGATACTCACTACCTTCCTGTGGCTGAGACTGGTAAGTGGCACTTTTTACCATCCACCTCATCTACTCTAATGTAATCTAATGTAATCTAATGTAATATAATCTGATCTAATCTAATCTACTCTAGTAGTGTTGTAGTCTCTAGTAGACTACAACAAATGGAACATATCAAAGATAAAGATACGTCATCTTTTGGCTTGAAAAATCTATTGAGAGATTTACTGGCTGCAGCAGATGTTTGCAGTTCACATGGAAAGTTAGGAGTTAAACTGTATTTCATGACATGTTATTCCTCTGCAGTACTGGCACCATGAGTTCCTGGTTTGGGACCCTGACGAGTGCGACGGCGTCACCAGGATTTCTCTCCCCGTGAAGCAGCTCTGGTCCCCTGACATCATCGTCTACGAGTTGTGAGTTTGAACAAATTGATCTTCCTGTTTTTGCTGGATCCCTGAGGGTCCAGCTCAACACTGGGAAGATATCACTCTCACTAACTAAATAATTCACTATATTGAGTTGTAAAGATAACCTGCTAATCGTGATCTTAGAATTATAAGGTTCTATCTGCCTTCAGGATAGTTCTGCGATATTGAGCTTTAAAGTTTTCAGCATCCACTGAGTTAAATGGAGACAGGTCCTTTTGTTTTAGAAATTACAGACTCAAAAATCATTATTTTCAAAAAATAACACCACACATATGTCAACAATAGGTTCATGCGACTAAGTCAGTTTTGACAAAAAGGTCAGATAGACCCTTATAATCCAAGGTCACAAAATATCTGAATCTGGTTTTCTTTTTCTGATGTTTCGATATGTCACCTAAAATAGCCATCACCCACCTAGTGATGGAGTGGTAAATGTACTTGTAAAATTATTTTATTTTGTGTGTGTGTGTCTAGCTGATGGTCTTATGCAGAGTATAAAACCAGAATAAGATTCAATTCCTACATCATCAACATTACTAGCAACCAATAGTAAGGATTGCAAGAGTTGGAGCCGTGACACTCGTAAGATAGATGCAGCAAAATATTCCTGTGATCCAAAGAAGTGTGAGGGAAGGAAATAACAGCAGAGGAGAGAGTTACAAAGGGTTTGTTTCTGCTACAAGACAAGAGCAAAAAGTGGATAGACTATGAACAACTTGGTTATCATCAAGGAACTGCTATGAGCAAACAACAAGAAAATATAGGTTTTATACTCTTG
Source organism: Centroberyx affinis (assembly GCF_046629955.1). Lineage (NCBI taxonomy): Eukaryota > Metazoa > Chordata > Actinopteri > Beryciformes > Berycidae > Centroberyx > Centroberyx affinis. Next base: position 161,982 of record NW_027280325.1, on the reverse strand, counting down.
GAAAGACACTATTTCCACTTCACATTTTATGATATATCATAAACATTTATATCCACTGAAAAAAGGAGGGTTAAGTTCACACATTAAAAGTGTGACTGAGTTCAGGTTTATCCTTCATCACATCTGACCTCCTCCCCCCTCCTCCTTGTAAATTTCCACCTCCTCCTGTTAATCCTCCTCCTGTTTCTGCAAATTTTCACACCTCACGCTTCACATGGTTCTCTCTCCTTAATACCGCTTTTGAACTTTTCCATTTTCTTGCCTCCTAAATCTCTTTTTTTGCCTGAACCAATTTCTCTTTCTTTTTCTTTCTTTCTTTCTTTCTTTCTTTCTTTCTTTTACTTTCTTTCTTTCTTTCTTTCTTTCTTTCAAATGGCGTATATGGCACATTTTCTGTATGTCTGCTACCTCCTTAGTGATATTGAGAACAGACAATAATCCACATTCCTTTTGCACTGTGTCATTTTTTTGTACATACATTACCTCCATCATGCGTTTTTGATAAGAGGATAGATGGCGATGTGCATATTTAAGTCAACACACACCCTTATAATGCTGTAATCCATACTTTATTGCATACTTTTCATTCTACTTAACACATTCTAGTGTTTAAATTCTTGGTTATGTGTATTTATGTAGCCCCCATTTGCTATATTCTTGCTCATATTTTATTTTTCCCTGCTGTATCCTATTACTATTTGCGGCTGACCCAATTTCCCCGTGGGGATCATTAAAGTATCATCTCATCTTATCTTATTTTTCTTTCTGTCATTGTGGTTTAATTTCTTTCTTTCACCTCTTTGTCTCTTCCCTCTGTTGTTCTCAGTGTGGATGACGATGTTTCCCAGGCTTGTCCCTACGTCTACGTCAACCACACAGGTCACATCCGCTGGGACAGGATGCTGCGGCTGGTGTCGGCCTGCAACCTGGAGATCTTCAGTTTCCCTTTCGACGTGCAGAACTGCACCTTCACCTTCGGCTCCTACATGCACACCAGTAACCATGCACCCATAAACATTTATATAATTTATATAATCATACAAGCATGAACTCATCCAGTTATAGGCTACGCATGAATAAATGTAGATTGGAAACACAGGTGTTCCTCTCACTAAAGGTTGTTAAATAAAGTTTAACTTGGACATTTAGTGATGAGAACATAACCAAAATTATCCATGTGTCCCCGGTAGATCATTTGCTCTATGCTAACAGTTTAGCATACACTATGTTTGTCATGATCTGCCCCTGTCTTGCCCCTGTCGGCATGTTTTGCCCCTGTTCCTGGTCTATCGTTCCATTCTCTCCCCAGTCCTGCCATCCTGTACACATCCACTAGATGTCCTCGGACTTCCCCTCATCACCTTTCCCCCCTACTGCACCACCACACCTGTCTGTCATCAGCCCGTTAGCCTTGTGTCCTTGTTCTGCCTTCTCCTGCCTGTCATCTGCCAATCAGCTCCTGGACTCTTCCCTATCCAGCCAGCTGTTCTCTGTTTGTGATTTGCCTCAGTGTGTTTATATGGACGGTGTTTCTCAGTTGTCTTTGCCAGTTCATCTGTTGTGTTCCTCGTCTGTTTACCTGCCCTGATTCCCTGTGTTCCTTTGTTTTGTTTAGTAAGTCTTTTCCACTAACTATCTGCCAGCCTTGGACTCTTTGTTCGTTTAGTTTTTGCCTTTTGCCTGTCGGCCTGTTTTAGTTTTGCCTTTTGCCTGTTGGTCTGTTTTAGTTTTTGCCTTTATGGATCACCTGCTTTGTTTTTGTTCTTCTGCCTAAGTTCAGCTATTAAAGCTCTTGCTTCTACCAAGTTCTCTCTCTGCCGGTCATTGCATTTGGGTCCAGTCCCTGAGTTTTCCCCACACGTGACAATGTTGAGTGATGGTAGGTGACTAGTATTATTTCAAAGTAACAAGACCGACTTTTTAGGAATAAAAAGCTGTTAGTATTATATGGCCTGTAGAGTCATAAATAAAAAAAAATGTATATTTAACTCAGTGTTACTTTTGGGAATATTTTAGATATTCATCCACAGCGCAGTGATTTTTAGCTGTACACTAGTCTCCCATTGCCCACTACCTTTACTTCCTAAACAGGGAAAGTAGTCCATGATAGTTCTTTCCTAATGTTTTTTGTGTAAATTGTATGTAAATTTTATCAATTAACTACACAAAACCAACAGACTTCAAGATAACTTACCATTTAGCTGTATAGCTGTTACAAGATCTCACTTTTGTGATAATGCTAAAAAATAGCACAACACATGGAAAAACAATAAAAAAAACAAGCAAATAAAAAAAAAAGATTTAAAAAAATGAATACAAAGAATAAATGACAAATTAAGATTAATTACATACAAAACGGCTTATAAAATTAGTCTTAATCATTCATTTAAAAGATGAAGTGATTTAGCTAGCCTAGATTTAGCTCTTTTAGTTATCTTAGATCAATCTATCTATCTTTGTCTTGCTCGTCTTTCCCTCACAGTTCGGGATGTGAGGGTGAGTCCGGCTCTGACCTTTGAGGAGATGTCAGGAAACTCCAAGCGTTACCTGGAGGCCAGCGGGGAGTGGGAGCTGGTGGTCATCCTGGGAGAGTCTTCCATCCTGCGGTTTGGCATCGACGAGTGGGACATCATCACCTTCTGGGTGAGGCGTCGTACAGTCCGGGTCTCACTGGACTCACTATGGTTATGTTTGAAATTAAAACTTGAACCGTCAACAAGTTGATGTAGCGGTGAATAAAAAGATGGGTGAACTATGACCTCCAGTCGGCGATTATCGTACAGCAAACAACCACTAACATGAATAAAAAACAATGTTTCAGAAATGCATTTGTGTATGCTTTTTTTTTTTTTCCCTTAAAGGAATAGTTCACCCCAAAATGAAAATTCACTCATTAACTACTGATCCCCCATGTCAGTTGAAACTCCACTGGAGTTGCTAGAAAAACCAAACACACAGTGAGTTAGCGCCTGTAGCTCTATCTCTGCATCTTTAAAACTCCACACCTTCATTCTGTTACCCTCCTTTAATAACTCATTACAAGCAATAGTTTCTGATCACTGCACCTGCTTTTGAATTTGCTTCTTTTGGTCCATAGTACATAGATTTTTGTTGTTGTATATACTGTATATATTGTGATGTCTTAAATTTGACTAATGTTATGTACTTGCTGTATTTATGTGTTAATGTCTTGCACCGACTTGCCTTCTGTTTCTGCCTCTTGGCCAGGTCGTCATTGGAAATGAGAATTGGTTCTCAATTGACTTATCTGGTTAAATAAAAGTAAAAAAAAAAAAAAAATTAAAAAAAATCTCCCAGACTATTGAAGTTAATGGGGCCATCTTTTTACAGCTCCAATAAAGCATTTCTTTCATGTGGATGTCCATTGGCGTTTAATGCACATAACAAAACAAATTTCCCTTTTACAGATAATGAAGTTTACGTGTACCTGTAGTTTGATACTTCTTACCATCAATTTCTTTCTCATAATAAATTCAGCCTCATTTTTAGCTTCTGAAAATATCCCAATGTTATTGACTCACCCTATTTTGCCTCTGATAACATATGATAATACATTTTCAAATAACATAGGAACCAATGACACACGTCTGAAACCCATGTCCCTCCCTGTCTCGTCCACCAGGTGGTCATCAAGCGGCGTCCGGTGCTGTATGTGGTCAACCTGCTCATCCCCAGCTCCTTCCTCATGCTCATCGACATCCTGTCCTTCTACCTGCCCCCCCACAGCGTGGACCGCGCCTCCTTCAAGATGACCCTCATCCTGGGCTACACCGTCTTCCTGCTCATCATGAACGACCTGCTGCCCAGCACAGCAAACGGCACGCCCATCATAGGTCAGAGTAGCCCCGTTGGGACTGGGAGTACACTGCGTGGGCACCAGTCCCAGGTCCTTCCATTAAAAAACCTGTGTTTTTAAATTTTTCTGGCACTTTGACAACGTGCAGGAAAGGTTTCCAGACCGAATTTTGCCAATTTGACAAGTTTTCTGACATCCTTGAACCCTATTCTGTTACATGAGTAAATCATATTGTTTGAAAGTAAGTTTTCATATGGATGTCTTAAAAATGGCTGCCACTCTTCTTCTATGCCTCTTCCCTGTGCGGCGAGTCCAACGGAGCTAACGTTGTACAGCTCTACAGAGGTGTAGAGGAAGAAGAAAAGACATTTGTATGAAAACAGCTGCCCCCAGAACAAGCACGAGTCTTATAACCTACTGTAAATAAATCGCTTTCTATTTAACAGGAAAGTTAATAAATTGTGAATGAAATAGACTACCTACAAATAAAAAAACATTTGTGTTAGTTAACTTATACCTCTGCCTTTTGCCTCCAATTCCCATAAATCCTTCCGGGTTGCTTTAGTGACTTTTGATGATCTACAGGAAGAGTTATCTAGAGTTATATGCTTATCAATCTCCTTTTCCTGCTTGGAGACTTTTCAAAGATATAACTTATTTTTTATGAACAGCTGAAGACAGAGGCAGTGAAGCCAATCCTGCGGAGCTGCGACTGCCACGCTACACTGCACATATACAGTCTAAAACAGCCTGCAGATCGCAGCATGATGATTTTCTTTGTTTTTCAAATACATTAAACGCATGACCTCCTGTGCACCGGGACGATTTCACACTGTTAGTCGTGCCCAGGGTGTCTCATGCATTCCTGATTGGTTTTCTCCTTTTCAGCCCAAACACATTACTTTTGATTGAAAATAAGGCAATTGTTTTTTTTTCAAATCAGTGTTACATCTTTAAAAGAGCATGAAGTAATCTGTGATTCTATTGACCTCTATCGGTGACCAGTAGGAACTCATCTCCCACCCCTCCTGTCCCGATTACAGTGGCCTGTAATTGACACAAATAATAAAGTCACATTTTCACAATAGAGACGATTAAAGTAGGTTATTAGATCAGTGATCCAACAGAATAGTCTGGTGAAGAGGAAATATATCGTCTGTCAATTTTGTGTTCCAAAGCATTAGAATGGGCCAGAAAGTGAGTTTTGTAAGCCAGTAATCATTGAGTCATTGGTATTGATTAACAATCCTATCAACCCCCTGCAGATGTGTTATGGTCATTTTGTGCTACAGGACAGTAAAGATGGTACTTATTGCCCCTTTAACGAGTCTCCTCCCCTCTCAGGTATCTACTTCTCGGTGTGTCTGGCCCTCATGGTGATCAGTCTGCTGGAGACGGTCATCATCACCAACGTGCTCCACCACAACTCCATGAAGTACCGCGAGGTCCCGCGCTGGGTGAGGGTCGTCGTCCTCAAACACATCGCCAACCTCATCTGCTACCGCTGGCCGGAGGAAGTCCCGCCCCCTCCTGAAGCTCAGGAGGACAAACCTGACAGGTCGGACGGCGGTTCGGGTCCCTGGATCATCCAGCCGAGCGCCAACACACCCGGATCTGCCCAGCACCCCGCCGGCAACGGGGGCGAGAGAACAGGTTGATCCAACAGATTCACAAATATCAATCTTTTACCAACTGGAGCTGGTCAGTGGCCACCAGTATTGTACTTTTGTAGACCCTCAAAATACTAGTGATCACCTATAAGCCAGGTCCCCACGGGTCCTTGAAATCCTTGAAAGTTTGTGGGGAAAAATCAAGGCCTTGAAAGTTTTTGAAAATAGACATCGGCCATTGATAGTGCTTGAATTTATATATTTGTGTTAGAGAAGGCAAGAGACCACATAGTCTGCCATCACTGTAACACAGCACAGTTGAGAAGTGTTCACACATTCAAGCCTCTCTCTCTTTTTAATTGTTGTCTGTGAGCTTCTGTAAAGCCTGCTAGTTCTCATTATAAAAATTCTCAGTGTTGTAACAGTAATTAACCTTGATCCATGTCTCAAACTATGCCGTGTTGGGTCCTTGAATTTGAGGGAATTGGGCCTGGAAAGTCCTTGAAAAGTCCTTGAATTTGATGTTTAAGAAGGTGTGGGAACCCTGCATAAGATGAAATTTGAATGATCCTCGTGAGGAAATTGGGCAAAAAAGTTGAGACTCAGTTGGACAATCCAGCCTGGGACCTTCCCCCCCTTTTCCAGTCTCTCCACACTGTAAACAACCCAATAAAGCAAAATGCCATAAAAGTCAATCTAAAAGTCAATGAAAAATGAAAAATGACTTTTCTGCCCTTTTAGCTTATTCTAACTATCATACCATACATACCATACATGACAATTTGTGCCAAAGAAAAAGACAAAAAAAGTATTTTATTGTATTGTTATATCAAAATCTCATTATGTTTACTTACTAGAAAACGGAAAATCTTTTATGTCCAATTCCCACCACGTATTCTTCTTCCCGTATTGATTCCAGTCTGAATATGCAGAATCTCAACCTAGCAAATTCATGAACTGCGATCCCTCCCATCCCTATACCCATCCCAGGTCCAGTTGCCGTGGTGACGGTGCCCGCCGTGCCCGAGCTGCAGCAGATCTGCCAGGACCTGGGCGAGCTGCGCGCTCACCTCACCTCTCTGCAGAAGGAGGGCGAGCGGCAGGACCAGTGGTGCCACGTGGGATACGTCCTCGACTTCCTGCTCTTCCGCATCTACCTGCTGCTCATCTCCTGCTACGCCATGGTCATCATCTGCATGTGGTGCATCTGGATCAGCCAGACCTGATGGGGTCAGGGGTCAAAGGTCAACAAAGGGTGTGGTCAGTTTACTTGCAATTCACTGGGTCTCTAAAATTAAAATGAAACTGCAATTTGTAGAACTAAAAGTCACTCCAAACCTCCGCCAACACTGAACTATTCTCCAACTTGCAAAGCTGCAGCCTCCGTAACAGTTCATGTTTGTTAAAAGAGGTTTGACATTTGTCTTCCGGGTTTAATTTCCAAACAAAAAAGCATGTGAAATAGCACATGAATTCAATGCCGGATATCGGACCTTCCCACCAGCACATGAATGCACAAATCCAAATCATCAACAAAATCGAATCGACTGATCCCTGGGACAAGAGAGATCTGTCCACCAACTTTCAGCCAAATCACTTTGTTACTTTTTGAGATGGCTTTCTAACAAACAGAAAAACAATCAGATAGAAACATACACATAAACATAAACATAACCTCTGTCCAACTTACAAATGTAAAGCTATGTATAACTATAAAAACCATATGTAAGGGACAGTTTACAGAGAGCCGGTCATTATTGCAAAATAAATCCCAGCAGTCCAATCACCCTCAAGCTGCTTATTTTGCAATAATGATCAGCTCCCTGTACATTACTACACAGAAATATTCACTAAATTATTATAATCTAAAGTAATTTAGAAGTTTCCAACAAGCAGTCCAGCAGGACTGACTGCAGTAACCAAGCAGTGACGTCTTTCTGCCACAAGGTGTCGCTACTTAACTTGATTAGAAACTCAACTGGACCTGTTGACTCCAGAGTGATGACTAGATGTGAAACAGCAAATCTGTTTTTCAGAAATGACAGACTTCAGAATGTCTTCATTGGCCAATCAGAATTGAGTATAGTTGTTGACAGTTTGGCAATAGTTGCATTTTCAAATACAAAACTGTCTCTGGTGGTGCAACTTATTGGTGGAAGGACTAAAACATGAGAGAGAGGGAGGTGGATTAGTGAGGTACAAATACTGCACAGGTACAATCATGACAAATTAACACATGAATGAAAATCAAGGGGAGACATTTCCTATTATTTGTTTTATTTATTTATTTATTTATTTTTAGATGAGAAATGTATTAAATATCTGAGGGGCCACATTCCACCTCAGTTTCTATGGGCATGATACTAACGGATTAGATGCAACAACCCAAGAAGAAAAAAACAAGATGATTTTCTTTTTTTTTTGGCGTCTGAACTGCCTGGTGAATTGAAAGTGAATTGATCCCACAGCTGATGTGAACAGTCAGATATGTAGAGATCAGTCTGGTGAGGGGAGGAACAGAGTTGATGTTTGAGGCATTTTTAATAATATGCAGGTGAAACACACTGGAATAAAGCAATTTTATATGTTACCAAACTGATTTAGAAGTACTTAAACCAACAGTTTATTCCTGTCTTATTGTGTTGACTAAAAGATAAATAAACTAAATAGGTCATTTCTTAGCTTTCTTAGCTTATCTCTATGACTGTCTTATCTCTTAGTATGATGACTCATCACCAAACTACCACTCAAATCTAGACTTAGACTTATATATATATATATACATTTTGATTTAAAAAAAAAAAATCATTACCTTAATAATAATAATAATTCAAAATCTCTAAAATATAGCAGATTCAGTCTGTTAAAGTGCTGCCGTTTTGTCAGCCAAGGATTTACTTCTTATCCTTTAAAAAGTACCATCATTAGTTTTTTATACCGTGCTCTCAAGCATTTTTTAGTACAGGTGTCACTTATTTTAATTAGTGGATTTGGAGTACAACTCTTCAGTTCATCACATTAAACAGTCACACACTGTAACTGCAGTGCGCTCGACTCTCTGACTCCTGTCCTCATTATCCGCTCTGTTAATTAGGACTAATTAGCCTGTTCCTCCTCAGGATATCATGTAATAAAACATTAAAAACTGTGATAAAACTTACATTTCGAGTCTGTGTGTGTCTGTGTGTGTGTGTGTGTGTGTGTGTGTGTGTGTGTACTGAGTTTTGTCTTCCTAATGCCTCATTTTTTTCTATCTCATCATATTCTTCATCTCTCAAAACCAGGGTTGATGTCAGCTGATTTTTCCAATTCACTCATTTCAAGATGTAAAATGCATTTTAAGTATTTTGACTTACAATAAGTGCAACAGTTGAATGAGTTTCAGTATATTTCTCCAACATTACAAGCAACCAGCAGCTAGTGAGGAGGTCAAGGGTCAGAGCCTTTAGTGCCCTGACAATAATATGATCATGTAAGAAAGGAATGCTGGGAGAAGTGTTAAGAAAAGAGCTGAGAGAAGGGAAATTTGTGATGACAGTGAATTAAAGAGTAGAGAAGGAAGATGTGGGAGAAGGTTATAGAGACTTCCTGATGAGTTTTCTGTTTATGATGAAGGATGGGAGGTGACTCAGCTCTTCTGACTGGAAGCAGAAAATATTTCATGATAGAGCCTTCCTTCCTTCTACTTTTTTTATTATAGATTGAATAAAAGGGCATTTTTTATAGCAAAAGGTTACCAGTTTCAATGTTACACAAAATCCACTTCCTGAAATGAAACACACCCCTCCATGAAAACAAATGGCAGATTGGAGTTTTAGATATGGAAACATTTCTTGGAGGCAGAAATAATCTTATTGGTTGAGTTTAACCCCAGTGGGCAGAGCCAAAGAACCACAGTATTTGCAAGTTAGCAAATTGGAAAACTTGAAAAAAGGAACTCAAAACATAAAAAAATATAGGTGGCAATGGGAACACTAGGCTTCATAATATTAGCTTCCTCCTCTCTTACCCCTTGTGTTTTTCACTGGACTTTATTTCGCCACAAAAATTTGTTTCTTTGGCTCCGCCCATTGAAGTTTAACTCAACCAATTAGATTATTTCTGCCTACGAGAAATGTTTGTGTACCTGAAACTCCAATCTGCAACCAAACCCTTCCCTGAAGCACACAAATCCAACGCAAACACATATTAACAGTCTGGCCAGTCTTTTATTGTCAACATAATTACAGAACAAAGGCAGAACGAACACAAATAATAATCGTAATAATAACAATAATCAATATTTATAATAGACATCTTTCTCTGTAGTGCACTTTAAACCTCCGCACACCTCCATGTTAAAAAAAAGGCAGTAAATGGACACAGAATCCGCTAAGTTGAGGAGGCTTTCAGTAGGATCGAGTGGTCACTTCATTCAGGGGCGCGAGCTGAGACTACAGTGTTTCCTTTAAAAGCAGCCTGGTTAAAAAGAACAAAGAGATGGGTTGAGTTGCTGTCTCTGTTGCTGGAGGGCTGTTTGTGAAAGACTAGGGACGACGATGCTTAAAACAGTGTCTCATGAGGGAGTGGTCACACAAAGCAAAGCCCGTTTACAGTTTAAACATTGTTTAGTTTATGGTTGCTACACACAAATTTGTACTTATGACCAAAGTCCAAGCCAAAATTTTGATTTTTGAAAGATATCCTGATGCCAAAATCAGTGGGTTACATGTTTTTGTTTCACAACTTTCTGTAACATATCACAAACCACAACTATTTTTTTTATCAATCAAAGTATGAATGTCATATACACAATTTAGGAATTTTTTTTAGGAATCTTTGAAATAAAATACGTCAAATAACATCTTTATAAATGAGGTGTCAGGCAGCTGGTTGGGGGATTAATCTCACCACTTAAGAGCCACTAGTGAGACACTTGAGATAAATCAGAAAGAGGAATTGTCTAACGCCTCTGTGGCTGATTATGACCTTTCTGTCATCCCAGCTCAAGATAAGCTGTGAGTGGTGAAAGTGCATCAATAAATCCGATCAAGGTCTAATCAGGTCTGTTGGAGGGGATAAAACACCATTGAAGATATGGAGGATTTCAGTCCAAATGGCGATGTATGTGTTTTGAGAACAATTTTCCTACCTGAAATTCATCATCATCAAAATTCAGTTAATTCTATCCGCAAAACCAGAACTTCTTAATGAGCAAAGGTCAGAAGATGACTTAATAGTAACCCATAATATGCTTTGCTTTCAGGCAAGCAATCATGTAAGAGTAAGCCTAATTGTTTTTAAATGGTGGATCTCTCATTTTGGAAAGAAACTCTTCATATAGCAGTGCAACCCAGGTGAAAGGAGCTTCAGAAAAGCAACAGTGACAGGGGAACATTGAAAGGTGAAGGCCCACATTTAGACAATGAACCCCAGAAAAGCCCCAAAGCGTGACGTCCCGACTCGCCCCTCCAACAAAAACAGAAAGGATCAGTGCAATTAAATAAGAAGTAAATGTCGGACTCGGACTTGCTATTATCCACAAACAGAAATAAAAAGACAAATTTAGAAACAGTTAAGTGCCGATTAGGCTGGTGCAAAACGTTTGTGCACGGCTGCATGTACAGCAGGTGCAGACGTGCGTGTACAAACACACACACTCCTTATAATATTCACTCAAATCTTTTTAGTAGCTCACACACACACACACACACACACACACAACATACAAAGCAGCACAAACATGGCGCCTTTTGCGGTCTCATCTAAAAAATATTTGCAACACTGACTCAGAAACCCCATTCTCAAGTCCAGTCTACTTTCCAATGTAGCTCCACTAGCTCTGCCAGTCCAAGTACATTGGTCCCAGAGGCACATAAGCTCGGCTAAAATAGCTTAAAACAGGACAATAGGGGCTGTGGATAAGTAAAGGGATTAGTTAAATATCTTCAACACCTTCTAATTAAAACTTCTCGACGTAAAAGGCAAGATTACTCCAACATCTGCACCGAGAATTAGTCAAACCTTAAAAAACAAGAAGTCTTAAGTTTTTTACTCTGCGTTTGATTTAAAAAACAAACACCTGCCATTTTAGGTCAAGGAAAACAAACGGACACTTCAGCTAAGCCAGTAGCCTGTAAAATCACCAGAGTTAAAGCAGTTGCCAGAAGCTGCACTTGTAGAGAGGAGAGGAATCAAACCTGGGTTGAATAGTAGTTTGTTTTGGTCTATTTAGACGTCAGGTGGATTGGTTTTACCACACAAGACAGTACAGTGAGTGCCAGAGAGTTTAGGCAATTACAGGAAAGTATTTGAAACTCAATTGAAGTTACTTTCCTGACTGACAACTCACGTGACACGATCCCAATGCCCCCCCCGATGCGGTAAGCCCCACCCATCTGCCCTTCCAAAGAGATCAAAACAAACCCGATTATTTGCAGCTAGTATTTTAACCCAGCTCTGGGAGGATCTGAAGGGAAAGGGAAGTGGTCAGTCACTACAATCATGGTCGTGTTGTGCTCTTCTTCTTCTTCTTTGATCTCAGTCTTTTCCTCGTTCCCCGGCGCTAGCTCCCGCCTCCCTCGTCTTCTTGTTCCTCCATGTTTTTGCGCGCCATCCTCTCCCTCCGCTCCGCCAGCCGCTGGCACCGAGGGCAATCCCTACCCGCCCGGAAACAGCTGCGATGATAGCAGGCGTGGCACTCTGGAGGGGGAAAAATAGGACAAAACATGGGTCAATGGAGAGCAACGAGTAGAATCAGGAACAGTTAAAATCATTTATCATCATCTCCATGCTTAACAAGAGAAAACAATCGCTTTAGGGAGGTTCCCATCTTCTAAACCAAACAATGAGGCAGCGTTCAACAAAGTCAACCGGTTTGACCACTTTGCTAATATGGGAAGAGGCGTCAGGATGCCACGACGGGACAGCCAATCACGGTCTGCCCTGGGGGAGGAAGGGTAAGAGGGGGGTATAAAAGGAGCAGCAGTTTGAGGCAGCAAGGGAGAAGGCAGGAGGAAGCAGGGGTTGTGAAACACCTGAGATCAACGCACCACCCCCGAAACCAGTTCAGACACGTCCCAGATGAAAACCTATCCTCCAATAGAAGCCATAAAACTGCTTCAAAAGTCTCCAATGTCTCAGCTAAGCGACTTCGACAGATAGTTATGAGTGTAATCCTTTGCCGTCATGAGTTTGTCTCTCCATCGAACACAGAGGTGATGATTAATGAAATGACAAGCAACTCAAATTCAAAAATAGTGTTTATTATTTCATATTCACACGAAGATGAAGCTAATAATAGCAGGCAGATGTAAAAACAAGTAAAAAGTTTAAATTACACATTCATTCTGACCGACACAGTATCCACAGCCGCACAATGAAACACTATCTCACTTCAACAAAATGACAATAAAAACAGAACTGCTTTAAAACTCTCTGTGGTGAGGCAGCATAGCAACAGGCAATGTTCCCAGTGGAAGAGTATGCAGAAGGTTTGCATTCAAACCAAACACTATACAAGCTGATTTTACTGATAATCAGCGAGGAACGGAGAAATCGGTGAAATGAGATGAAGTAGTGTCTGGTTGGAATGAAAACCTGCATAATTCTCCACTGGTTTAGAGGGAACATTGGCACTAGATTAAGTTGTGCATGTCTAAATTGAAATGAATGGCCAGAGCAAACATAAAACCGTAAACGTTAATGAATGACACTGCACTTTGGTATCATTTGTCATCTCTAGCATAAAAAATGACCATAAAATAACAATAGCTATCCATCTATTGATGACAGACTGTGGCAAAGACAAGAGGAGAGACCAGCTCTGAACCCAAGACAGAAAGCAGAACAGGCTTACTCTCCTCAGGCTTACAGCCTTGAGGAGAGTATCCGTATCAGTGGCCACGTTTCACACACCAACACCACCGCATACAGAATCTACGCCAAAATAAATCCACCACCAAATAGCTGCCAGAACAAAGTGCAACTACCCTCCACCAGTTGTGCAACTCTGCAAACCCACAGAACTGAGACTAACAACCAACCACCGCAGTGACAAGAACTCAACGGAAAATGGCAATGAGAGAAAAAGAAAGAGAAACAGAAAAAAAAAAGCCTCAAACAGCCAAAAGGTTGAAAGGTCATGGAAAAGCAGATGAAAGAAGAAGACACAACAAAGAAGTAGGACTGCACAATTAATCTGTTGATAGAATTTAGCGTACATCATATTTTAATTTCGTAATTTGCAATATTGGTAATAATTGAAACATGTCATTTTACTTTGAATGACTGTTGAAAATTGTAAAATGTTGGTATAAGATGCAAAAAGTGCAGTAAAATAATTGTTTATCAATCAAAGACTAATAATTGGGATTGTTAATTTAGCTATGATTGTGCAGCCCTAGAGAAAAGTGCTTGAAATCGAAGGCGGGTTGGGAGCCTTTTAACACAAGACTGTGACCAATGTGAATTAAAACCAGTGTAAACCCAAACTGACTTTTGCTTTTGCTGGGATTAGATAAGGACGGCCCTTAACTAATCCTAAAGCCCTTAATCAGTTCAACTGTTATCTGACATGCTGTCTGGACACACACTGACTACTGTTTGTCAATGTCCACCAGGTCAATCAAATATTAATCAGGTATTTGATGTGCTGTAATTCGACTGATTCCAATTTTACTTTGGTAACTGCATGCAATGTTTCTCTGTCCTTTGCAATCCTTTTCCTTTGGAAGATATGCAGCTTTTCAAAACCGGACTGGGCAATAAAAACGTCCCTCTCCTCCTAACTTCCCCCTTTCACTTCGTCTTTACACATGGTTTATGATTAAACTCCTCTTTGCTTTCTTCCCCTCCTCCAACTTTTACTTTCTTTTTCTTTTCGGTGAAGGACTTTAGTCGCTAGGCTTTATCTTCCTCATTCTCTTGTCCTGCACCTCCCTCAATACAATCGTCCATGTCATTTATCTCTACGCTATCTTCACCTTCCGTCTTCTCGTCTTTTTCTGCCCTTTCCCTCGTCTTCCTGCCTCTGGTTACTCTCCTGGCTTTGCGAGTTTTTCGGGCTCTCCAGATACTCGTGGTTTCAATCCCTGGCTCCTCTTGACCTTCCCCCTCAATCTCCATCTCTCTTTTCTCCTCCCTCTCTCCACCTGTATCCCCCTCTCTCTTGCTTCTTTCTCTGGAGAAAATACTGGACAGCTTACGAGGTTTTAGCAACCCCATACCAGGAAACCTCTCCGCTTTTACCGCACCAGATTCAGCTTTTCCCGTCACAGCTGCCTCCCTCTCCCTCTCCTTCCCTTCGCGCTCGTCTTTGTCTGGCATCTCATCGTTCCCCTCGGCTTTCCCGCCACCCTCAGTTTCATTTCCTTTCCCCAACAATCCTTTTTCGCTGCCTTCTTCCTCTTTCACTTCTATTTCCCCCTCCCCCTCTACTTCCCTTCTTGACAAACTCTTCGCTAGCCTCCCAAACCCTGATACCTTCCATCGTCCTTTCCTGTCTTTCCCCGTTCCTACTTCGTCTAGACTTTCCACGCTGCCTTGCGTTCCGCTGTCACTGGCTGGACTCTCCCTTCTGTCTCTTTTTGAGATGTTCTTAGTTAGTCGGTCAATTTGAAGGATCTTTAGCAAGCTGCCCTTTTCCCTTCTTGACTGCTCATCTCCACTTCCCTCGCTCTTTTCAACCTCTTTGTTATCTACCTCCCTACACTGATCCTTTCCCCTCTCCTCTACTCCTTCCTTCAGTTCTGCCTCTTTCCCTTCAATCATCTCCTCGTCTTCCTTGCTCTCCTTACTCCTAGACAAGGCTTTGGCCAGCCTTCCAGGCTTGAAAGCTCCAAATATCCCCCCTCTTTCCCGTTTCGCTTCCTTCCCCTCCCCCGCCTCCTCTCCTCCCGCCTCACCCTTCTCCTTTTGCTCTCCACTCTTAGCTTCAACCACTCCTTCACTGCTCTCCTCATCCTCATTTACATCTACATCCTCCTCCCCTCCCTCCCCCTCTCTCTTGTCTTGGGAGAGCACCCTGGCCAGCCCACGGTGGAGCTTGGGGAACTTCCAGTCTCTCCAGGAAAGTGCGGCGGAGGGGAGACGGGGAGGGGGGGGTGCTCTCGGGCCGCCCAGGCCACCCAGGCCGGCCAGCAGCAGAGAGGGCTCACCTTCGCAGCGCTGGCACTTGTTCAGCTGGAAAGGGAAGATGATGTCTTTGTCGTTGCCGCAGAACTCGCACACAAAGCCCTTGGCCTGGCACAGCTGGGAGAGACAGGAGCAGACGGAAGAACAGGCGTTGGGTTCAGTTGTAAATTTGTATGAATATGTATTGTATTGAATATGAGAAATTCCTGGTTATTCCTCCTTAACACTGCTGTCCATCCAAAGGTCTATTTTAAAAACCAAAGGTGACCTTCGCTGTCAGGACCCCCAATTTATGGAATAGCCAGATTTGGTCTTTTCTCCTTAAAGCACACTTTTATACAATAGCTTTTACATGATTTTATGTTCTGTAATTGTATTTATTTTTGTTTTATTTGATATTGCTTATTCTATTGTGTTGTATCTACCACACTTTGAAACCCTGTTTAGTCCTCCCTCTTATTTTATTGTATTTTGTATTTAATTTACTGTATTTTATTTCAGTGCAGAGTTATTTTTCTTCTGTTGTGTTTTTATTTTGCTTCGAGCTTGTAAAGCACTTTGTAACTGAAAAAGTGCTATAGAAATTAATAAAGTTTAAGTTTATTTGTTGACACTAAAATGCTTCACTAAAACATTTCATAATCTGCCCTTGTGCTACTAAATAATGGGCTACACAAAACAAGACATATGGAGATAGTGACATATTTGCTACTGATTGGCCCAGAGGGAGAGAGCATCATCTTGGGGGATGACAGGTTTATTTGTTTTGTCTTCTTTCTGTTTCAACACTGCATTTAATCACTGTTTTTATACTTCACTAACTGGATAATAGCTATGTGTCATTATCCACCTCTCAGGTAAAAACACAACATTAAAAACAGTAATCTCACCACACAGCCAGCTACATGCGTGGAACCAAGTTTCAGCAGCTCTTTCATGCGGGGAGCCAGTTCTCCGTTGCGCACGGCAGAGAGGTCGTTGAGGGAGAAGAGGTGAAGGTCCTCAGTCAGGTGACCTGGCAGGCAGTCGAACTGGTCCAGCACCCTGAGGGACACACACACACATACCATAAGCATACTGAACATAACTGTCATAGTGGGAACTCAACAATGGACACACTATTGTATAGAGTAGAGTATACAGTAGAGACATACCAGTAATACCATTCATTGCAGGAAGCATAACATGCTGCTCACAGCTTCTATTGTGAACTCTAAAACCACACACACACACACACACACACACACACACAGCTTACTCTTTAGCCAGGCGACAGGTCTTGAAGAGGTTTTTCATGTGAAACAGCTGCACCCTCAACACCTGAACAAGAACAAAAAGGAAAATTCAACTGAACAGGAACATACAGTCTTACATTGTAAAACATGACAGAAGATGGGGCAGCAGCAGGGTGGCAAAGTGATTATGGAGACCATCACTAAACAGGAAGACCCAGGTTCAATCCCCCATTACAGCAAGCTGTGGAGGCAGGCAACCGAAAAGATGAATTTCTCCTTCTGGGAGCAATAGCCTAGATATAAAACCTTTATTTGTCTTTTATTTATCCATGGCAGGGTTGGACTATTCATGCTCTTTTAGCCAGTTACACACATTGGAGCTGCCCCAGTACAACTCTGTCCTTCTACAGCTACACTGAAGCAATTTGAGGTAAACGTGCCTTGCTCAAAGGCACCTTAATGGTAGTTTTCAAGGGAGTTTGTTATTCATTAAATTTCTCCACCCAGATTTTCTCAGCTAGTCCGGGGATTTTTAACCAGCAACTTCTGATCACAAGCCCGCTACTTTAATATTTAGGCTACTTCCACCCAGTGCATGGCAGTTAAGTTTTTGTCCACTGGCTACAGTGGCTGGTACAGCTAAAATTTCACTGTTACCAGCCAACAGGATTTTTAGAATAGAATTGAACCTGTAAATCATGGTTGGCTTCCTACTGTAGTAGCTGGTAAAGTAGATAAACTTACTGACCACAACAAAAATTTACAACCGTGCCTAACTTCCCACTCTGTCACCGCCTCTTTACTTTTACACCAGTCAAAAGGCTAAAACTCACCCTGACTGCCTCCAGAGCTTTGTTCTTCTTGTACAGGCCGCTGTTGATGTCGTTGGGGTTGAACAGCGGGTCTCCGGCGATCTTGCTCAGCAGATCCCGGGCGAAGTTGCTGACGTAGTATTTGCTGAAGTCCCACTTCCTCAGCACCCGGCCGGGGACGACCGCCTGGGCGTTCTCGTGGCAGCACTGACAGAAGTAGCGGCCGAGGTATTCACAGTACCGCAGTCGCTTGATGTAGTCTGGGGTGAAAAGAGAAGGAAGGGGTCAGGATTTGGATTGGACACAAAATGGATGCCATGGAATACGAAAAATAAAGTGTATGTCACCTACGGTCACTCAACTCAAAGTTTTAGCATGAAGCACTGGAGCTAAAAATGTACTTGGGACACATGGATGCTTTTGGTGTCTAAATTCTCATCACTTAACCGGTGAACTGACCAATGGACCAATCTCAGAAAAACTCAGTATATTCCTTTAATATGTGAACACTGTAGAAAAACATGATTTTTTTTACTCCAACTGTCTGGGATCTGTATTTTTGTCCCTTTTACTCCTTATTATTGATTTTATGTAATGTTGGCATTCTAGGATTTTAGAGTCAACCAAATACCAAAAAAATAAAATTGTTGGTTGTACCTGGGTCGATGCGGGTGCCGCAGCCAGCGCAGCGGTAGTTCTGTTTAGCAACCACTATCTTCCTCCTGAGAGAGGTGGAAAGACAAAGTGTATGTGAGATAAAAGCAAGATGGATTTTAAAGGAGGAGAGGCAAGTACATACAATGTTTAATTTCTGCATTTAGAAATGTTATTTCTCTGATCTAGGGCCAAGCCAATGGGACCAACATCATCAACACTCCCAAAATCAGAGAACTAAGTCTTAAATTTGTCATCAGGTATAAAGTCTGCAGCTGCTCTAGAAACAATACAGGGGAAACTTAATTTTGTGGCTCCATAAAAAGATTATGAGAGGTTTTACATGCAAATGAGATTTATTCTGTAGTCTTATTATCAGTTCTGAACCAGAAAATCTCCCTTTATTCCTAGAAAATCCTCCTGGGCGCTCCCCCAGTCACCTCTGCCAACTTTCCCAGTTCATTCTCAGTGGAAAAGCTCCCAATTTTCTACCTGATAACATCACACATTTAAATCTCAATTCTAAGGTTCCTGGCTTTGGGATAGAGTTGTACATTTTCATAAATATTGAGTGAACTGTTTTAGAACATGGCAATAACATACAGCAATTCTTAAATTAAACGGCGTTCCCAATAACGTAGAACATGCACCAAAAGCAAAAACGACAAAAAGCAAGTGAGGAAGTGAACATGAAGGCAGAAGGCAGGTAAAACTCAGTGTGGACTCACTTGGGGGCGGGGTGGATGTTGAAGATGATCTGCGGCCGGGGCGGCGCCCACTCCAGGTTTCCTCGCACCCGGATCCTCAGCTTGTAGATGTCGGCGTGTTCGCCATCGTCAGGAGAGATGGGCAGAGAGTCGGGGATGGGCAGCAGCTGGGGGGGGGGCGGCAGAGGAGGAGAGTTCAGGTACTGGAGTGGAGCAGTGTGTGCTTAATGATAATATGATACTTCATCGATCCGCATAGGGAAACTGTCTTTTCTATTGCCCCCTTCCACAGGGGTCAGAGGTCAGCAACAGAACAGCAGCCCAACAGAGATTGTACAGTGAAATATTTGAACAATATATAACAGGCATTCAAATGTTATCATCTCAAAAAGTCACCAATTATTGATTTATCAACAAATTTTATCAGTATTTGGCATTTGGTGGGTGTTAATTTCGGACTCTGCTCTTGCTAAAGGCGACTCAACTGGACAGACTCTTGCCATCACAGGGACTTGAACCCAAGTTCTTGTGTGTATTTGCCCGTTTCATTCTTCCACAACCCTGTTTTTGAATCATGTCTGGCTTCCTTATCGTCTGCTTCACTGGCTTTAATTTATTGTTGTCTTATTATTGTCTGTAAATCAGTTTCTGACTATATTTGGAAAAGTGCTAAATGAATCAAGTTTAGTGGTATAGTTTATTATCGTGTGCCACTGCATGTTCAGTGCCATATGTGGAGCATTGGATTGTGCAAGTAAGTAGGGGGGAGGTGTGTGTGTGTGTGTGTGTGTGTGTGTGTGTGTGTGTGTGTGTGTGTGTGTGTGTGTATACCTTCTGTGGGGCGTCTTGCTCTGGGACCAGCCAGTCGAGCTCCGAGGCAGCGGGGAGCTGCATGCCCTCAAACTGTCGGAGCAAACCCATGGCTACCGACTCAGCCGAGTTCGACTGGAGGAAGGAGGGAGAACTGAAACCAGACAGAGGAGGAGAGAAACACATTTTCAAAATGCAATAAAGACGGTGTTTCATGTAGAATTTTGCTCTTTCTGGCTAAGACACAAAATTGTGTATTTTAGAAAATTGATGATCATGATTTTTTTTGTTTTCATTTACGGTTAAGGTTAAAATTTCCAGTGAGGTTCATGTTAGGGATGAGATTATAGATCTGCGTTCTTTCTACTGAAGTTTAGACTTTTTAGATTAAATTTATGATGATTCATGATGACAACTGAGTCCTTGGCCAAATTACCATATGGATATTTTTTTTCTGGGAGTGATTAATGTAACCTGGCACAACAAGTGCATGCTTTGCCTATCTTGTACTCCAAGCAGACTAAAGTCATTTGAATTGGTTTTGCAAAACGACTGCTCCAGGCCAGGCAGGAAAGGATGATGGGAAACAGGAAGTAGCTGCGTTTCTTACATGGACTCTGAGCTGAGGAACGACCTGCTGCTGGAGGTAACGCTGCGCTTTATGTCTGCATCTGGAACAGAGAGCAAGAGCAAAATAAACAAAATGTGTTAAGAAGTAAGGAGGAGAGTTTGGCATGTTGTCAGCAGGGCAGGAAACTAACATTTTCATCCACCGGCCATAGTGACTGATGGATTCCAAAATTTACCAGTCACTTTCACTGTTTTCCCAGCCAAATATGATGTTTTAGAATGGAAAAGAGCGTCCAGATGATGGTTGGTTACATGGCAGAGTGGCTGGTCAAAACAACAAACTTTCCACCACCAAAATGTACCAACAGTTGGCAAGTGGCTGGTGTTAGTTTCCCACCCCAAGTCAGATGACATTATTTGCTACAACTAAGCGGCTTTCTCTGTTATGAGAATGAATGAATTAACAGAGATGTGATCGGGGACAAAAAAGTAAAAAAAAAATGCATTCATTAAAAATACATGGGACTTGAGTGTCCAAAAACTTGAAGCCTTGAAAATCCCTGAAAAAATAAAAAACATCACATCCCTGATTAAATTCAAGCATGTTTTGAATTTCTTCTCAGTGGTCAGCATGCAGGAAGGCCGGAGAAAGAGAAAGAGAGATATTTTCTCCTTATACTCCAAAAACAACATGTATGCAAAGACATCAAGCAGTACAGGTTTGGCAGAACTGGGAAAGCTAACTAGATTAGCTAATCTAGCATGCTTTAGCCTATATGAACCCTTGTACTGCTATGAAAACTTCTTTCTACCAAAACATGAACATTCCTGCCTGTTAGTTCACATGGGTCTGCACATGCTGGTTCATATCAAAGCCCTTCTGGCGAGAGTCAAAGCAATGTTACAGTGCGCCAAAGAGCTGGATACGCAAGTTAGTCAATTCCAGGATGAAATTCAACAAATGGCCTTTGTTGTTGTTTATGCGCAGAATTCGCCTCAATTCACACTGGAATGATTCTACAATAAATCAAGATAAGCTACAGTTACATAATCATTAATATGATTGGCCTGAATAAAATGTGTGAGGATCATTTGATATAAGCTGTCCACTGCAAGTCTCTGGCCGCATTTGTACCATGTGATGTTTTGGGGCAAAGTATTAGCACTACTTCAAGCTGACTGGCTGTAATGCAAAGTGATAATAAAGTAGAGATGGGACGATATGCTTATCTCACGATACGATTCGATACACAATATGGGGTTCACGATTCGATACAACCACGATACGATGTAATGAATAACAAAGTATGACATTGTCTTGCAATGTAAAAATGTCATTACAAAGTGCAAATAATATAATTTGGATAGAGAGCTTGTGAAACTGTGATGGGCAAGCCGTCTCATTTGTGATTACAACAGCAGAGTAAAATGGAGCTAATATTGTGATACATTTTTCTGCTCCACAATACCTATTGTCACATTTTTGCATTGTGATATATTGAATTTCCATACATCGTCCCATCCCCATAACAAAGGCATAGTGTTTGTTTTCAAAGAGCAGCGACTAGCATTATGGTAGCTCCGGGATCTAAAGGGAACTACAAGGCGGTAGGATGTGCGTGTGTCAGCAGTCACACCTCATGCTCATGGGAAGTGCTTTGGAGAGAGTGAATGAAGGGGTGAATGACTGGATGGATGGATGGATGGATGGATATATGGATGGATGAGTGGATGAATCCTGGAGTGACAGACGACATAGAATACCACTTGCTAATTCACTAGTCTACTCCCACCAGCCTCCCTGAACCCCAGCAGGTTCAGGCACACAGGTTTTCCTGCAGCACCGAGCGACAAGCACCAACAGAAGCAGCCATGCACAAAGTCAGCTGAGGCGAGGAGGCGGCTGGCTCGACTCCAAACTGAAAACTTACTGCCTTCCCCTCCTGCCTTGACTACAAACATGCTGGAGAGCCCGAGCAGGAAGTAATATTTTCATCTACTCGACATGGCAGCCGGTGATTTCCAAAGTTTAACAGCCAAATCTGATTTGGAGAAAGAAGAACCTGGATTCTGTTTTTTCCTCATACTGACCATTTCTGATCATCCAAAATCATGTCATTTGCTTCATTATAGAGCTACTTGCAACTCCCCAATACAGTCCTAACGGGCAAATGTAAACTCCAAAAACCAACCCCAAAAGCACCCAAAGTTGTCTTTTTCCAACACATTGATTGCTTGCTCTGAAATGAGAAAAGAAATGTGTAAAACTATCTAAAGTCATGCCTTTCTCATGCAGTTTTGATGCTATCTTGGCTACTGCTTTAGCATTTCCTTGTTTACTCTTTGCCAGACAGCTGTGGCTGCTTGTCTACATGCAGCGCTGTGTAAAGTAGTGCAAAATACATAGGGAAAGTTGTCAGGTCATGGATAAACTGAAAATTAAATATATACACGTCACCTTACAAGGTGAGCGTCAATACGTTGACATGCTGTGGGTGCTTTTGGGGTTGACTTTTGGCCCATCGTCTGTATTCGAGAGTTTTGTTTTTCTTCCAATGTGTGAATGTAATATGTATTTGTTTGTTGTATTTGTACAATTTGTACTGTTTTCCTTAAGTTTTGCTTTTATGTGAGTTTCCCTGTGTAGGAAATGTGCTATATAAATAAAAGTTTACTTACTTACTGTGGTCCCTGGCAAGCAAGACTAAGTAGCTCTATAGTGAAGCAACTGACAAGATTTTGTCAATTGATCATTATGACAAAAAAAAGGCAGGAAAATGGCCACAGTTATGCTTTGAGTGCCATCCCGCTTAGCAGGAGGGATGAAGGGCAGCGGCTAAGGAAAGGAAATACATTTTCAGTTTGGAATGGAGCCATTAGCTTCCTCCCAACCCGCGCCCCTCCCCGCCCCCCACAGTGGACAGTCTGTCTGTAGCCCTCCGGCCTCGCCCCCCCCCCCACCCGTCCAGCCTGCAGATACCTGAGAAGAGGGAGGCGAGCGACAGGGAGAGGCCGTTCTGAGACACCGCCAGCAGGGACTGGCCCTCACAGCCATCTGAGAGACAGAAACTAACACTCAGCACGGTCGGCCGCCACCACAAACACACACTTTACACACATAAACTCCACTGGGCTGTCAACAGGTCTCCCTGGCATGCATACACTGTACTGTACTGTACTGTACTGTACTGTACTGTACTGTACTGTACTGTACTGTAGTGTACTGATAGGTGCATGTACATCAGCCCCAAGCTACAGCACACATTTGCATGCACACACTGCTGTACTGAGACATACTGTACATACACACACACACATTACCTATAAACAAAGTACATGCACACATGAAACCACACTACCCATGCTGTTAATATTTCTATCAGCAATGCTTGTTCAAATCATTCCTATACATCAGTGGTTAGTCTTTTGCTGTTAAAATTCGTCATGTAGCCGAGAGCCAAAAGATGACATCTGTTCACTTAATTTCTATCAAAATGCTTCAAAAACACAAGCTTTCCAAAACCAACAGCATCCTATCAGGAAGTCAAATGATCAGAACCATATAACTCCTAGGCGTGCGGGAGTAACTTGACCTGAATTTGTGTATGAATACTGTGTCTAATAAAACATTTATACTCACAAACAGACCTAACTACTCTTGCATGACCTCTCTACTCAGGTCCAGAGTACCATGTTTATGAGCCATGGTAAAACGTGAAATGTTACTTGCTTGGTGAGCAATATGAAATCAATGGTAGTGAGGTTATGAATTATGACTCGCACAGAAAATGATTGATTCCCACAGGCAAATGATGAACTCTCCATAGGCTTCCATTACATTTTCCATTTCAAAATTCAATACTCTTTGCAGACTGGATTTGAATTTATGTATGTTTACAGTGGCTGGGTGATATGTCAACTGTTTCATATCACTGTAGCTGAAGGCTGTTCTTCACAACAACAAATATCACATGTGAAACGCCAGCAGCTGAGTCATGTGTATCAGGACTGAACAAAAGTTTATATCACACTTCCTCAGACTGTGTGCAATACTAAAACTCAAAAACAAGTTATCAAATTCATTTTCAGTTTCCAGGTCACTGTAGGAACCCTGATTAACTTCCCCCTCTCTCTCTCTCTCCTTGTGTGAATCTTTCCTGCCGTTCCCTCATTCCCTCTCTCTACCTCTCAGTTCGCACTCCTCCACCTCCTCGGCTGATCCGGAGTCGGACAGTCCCTGGTAGGAGTCCTGGGAGCTCCGCCTGGAGCCTCCGCTGTCTGTGGAGTGGAAAACTACAGGGGAGGAGGGAGGGAGGGAGAGAGAGAGAAAGAAAGAGAGAAAGAAAAATGAATAACTGAAATCAACACCAGTAAATGACACTGTAACAACAATGAAATTAATCTGTTGAGACTTGAGACTGGCAACCACAGGTTTAGACTAGTGGTTTGTGTTTATTTCTCACCTTGTTTGCACATTTCCCCGGAGAGAAACAAGCTATGTTTTAGTCAAGTTATAAACATGTGAGCATGTTTATCCTGGATACTGATAACGTAAGACATTTTATGGATTCTTTTATCTAAAGCACCTTACTAGCTACTGTATCTGTTAGCTATCCATTTTATAAACCATGCTAACGTTAGCTTACTGTGCTGAGAGGATGCGCAGGGCGGCAGCCGGCTGCGGCGGATCTGCTGCCTCCGCAGGCGGATCTTCTGCTTGAGCTGCTGGATCTCACAGTCGCTGTCGCCCTCCTCCTCGCCCTCCTCCTCCCGCCGCCGCAGGTTGCACTTCATCAGCTCGATGGCCGCGATCAGCGACTCTGAAATGCTGAAGTGAGCGTTCTCCTGGAGGAAAGACGGGAAATGAGGCCAGCAATCAGGGCAGGAAACTAACTTTTTCAGGCTTCCTACACAGGTTTTTTAACTGGATTTGAAGGTTTGTTTTTTCAACTTGGTTATATCACTATGCAAGTTTATTTTTCCATGACAACAAATGCCACAATTTGTGAAATAACAGTCTACAACTACATAAAATGTGTAGCTACATGTGTATCAGGACAGAACAATAACTTTATGTGCCATTCCGAAACATTCAAAGACTTGGAAATTTCCTAATCAATTTTCCGTAATTTCCCAGACTTTCTAGAACTGCATAGAAACCTTTTTTTTTTCTTTCACAGGCCACAGTGGCTGGTAAATCCCAAGGTTCATCAGCCAATTTCAGTTTACCAGTCAACTAGACTTTCAGAATACAACAGGACTCAAAAATAATGGCTGGTTACTATTAAAGTGTAGAGAAAACTAAATTCCCAACCACAACAAAAATGTCCTTGTATTTGGCTGGTGGCTGAAAAAAGGCATAATACACTGAAAATATTATATCCTTGAGGTGATTTCTGATATTTAAGTAGTGGAAGGTGGGAGTGGTTTTCTGTATGATGGTTGTAAAAAACCAAATACAAATTCAACAAATTCTAGTACAAATTCTAGTAAATTCTTCTGGTAAAGTCTCAATGCTTTAACTGTATGATGAAAAGTTGGGTATTCCTTTCATTAAGTGAATCAAGGGAGCATAATAAAAGGTTACCATGGTGACTATAACTTTGTAATTGCAGTTTAAAGCCCCTGTTTGTAGCCTGGGTGGTACATGGGGCAATTATTGAAATAAAAATACCAACTTTATAACAGTACCGCTTTTGATATTTCTAACGAATGCACATTTCAAAATGAGTAAATTACATTCTGTTTAACACTAATGCATGCTCATGAGTTTTCTAAATAGAAGCCCATGCTCAGCTGATTTCCACCGTACAATCACCTATTAACAAGAAAACCTGACTTCTCACTGTAAGAATCCAACATTTTGAAGCGTTTCCATTCCATACGATGCCTTAAAAATCAATACCAACAGCAACCAGTATGATATTGATTTTCAACACCCAGCCCCACTGGTAGTTATGAATCATACTGGACCAATTCCGACCTTTTCGAGGTCAGCACAGCTGCCAAAGTCCTGCTCTGACAGGTAGCTGATGAGGCTCTGGCCCTCCGACGGCTTCCTGAACATCCCATCTGGGACACTGCTGTACTGGGACCCGTCTGAGACAACCACAAACACACACACACACACACACACACACACACACACACAAATACATGATATATATATATATATACAAACACAGGCATAAAGATGGTGGATGATCATTTATATACATCGGTGGTTAGTCTTTCACTTTTAAAATTCCTTAGGTAGTAAGTCAAAACAGACGCCAGAGGCCATTCACTACCAGTCAAAAGATTGGACACACCTGATTGAATGTACTATGTCTCTCATTATCTTAAAGCTATTTTGATCTAAAGGGTTATGCTTAAATGCTTCAAATTTGTTTGTTTGTTGTTTGTTTATAAGTTGATGCCTACGTATGAATTTCTTTCCAAGGCCTTTCCATCAAGGCAAAAGGTGGCTACTTTAAAGAATCTAAAAAATAAGATAGTTTTGATTTGTTGAACACTTTTTTGGTCACTGCATAATTCCATTTGTGTAATTCCATAGTTTTGATGTCTTTACTAGTATTCTAAAATGTGAAGAAAAAAAAAATTAAGAAAAATGTGTTTGTCCAAAGTTTTGACTGGTAGTGTATGTTGACTGAAGTTCTATCAAAATGTTTCAAAACACTTTATTGAATGAAATAAAACTGCTAGAAGCTTTCCAAAACCAACCACATCCTATCAGGAAGACAAAATATCCAAACCACGAATTCCTACATGTACTGAGCTGAACTTTAGTATTGTGACTAATGAAACGTTTTATACTCACAAACACACCTAACTACTTCTCCATGACCTTTTTACTCAGGTCCAGAGTGCCATGTTTACTCACTACCTTCAGACACTTCATGCCCCCGTTTCCCGCAGCCTCTTCTTCCTCTACCTGATTTTCTTCTGGGCTTTCTCTGTCTGGCTTTTATATCTTTTCCTTGCACTTCTATAAGTCACTCTGGATAGGAGAATGGGCTAAAAATATTCTAGGGACACAGGAATATTTGTTACATCTACTGACCCCCTTACTACTGGTTGCTTGTAACGTTGGTGCTCTAAAAATTGAAGCTTTTTCTACTGTTGCACTCATTTTAAGTTGCTCTAGGAGTACTGGCTACGTTTCTACTATGCAAATGTCAAAAAGCACAGACTGTAGAGAGGTTTTGTGATTTGAATAGCAGCATACTCACTGGACTCCATGTAGAGGGAACTGGGGGTGCTGGCATCACTGCTGCTCTGAGGTGAGAAGGGGCTGTAGTCCTTCATGCAGCAGTCGTCGCCTGTAGATTCTGAGAGGAAAACAGTTCATGTTAAGGACGACCTATCGCTTGAGGGTCTGAGTCACTAAAATCAACACTGAATTCCTTAAATTGATGGGAACATGCATCACCATTCGTACACAGAGTGTGGAAAGCAACTGATTAAATGCTGCACTGATGCCTTCGATAATGGAGAAGTGGACTGACATCCCGAAGGAAATAATAATCAATAAAATCTATGGGGATGACTCATTTAAATGCATGCAGACACTACAATATGGCCGCTGACCTTTGTCAGAATAATGGTTTGAATTAGGGATGCACAGATACAACTTCTACTTTTAAGCGGATACACAGTAGTGATCCAGTTCTCACTTTTACTGAACAATATGAGCTTACTGAACAATATGAGCTTAGACATTACAGAAAAACAAGTTGCTTTGTTTTGATTTCTGACATGTTACACATGGCTTGTTGTAACATTTTAGTGTTGGGAAAATTATTCTATGCCTTATCTTAGCCTGCTATCTGCCTGACATCGACTACCAGTACCGGTATCAGCACATCCCTAGCTTGAATGTAATGAAAGGGACACTTGTCATAAATAATTTCCATGATACTTTCAATGAATGACCAACAACATTGATATGTCATGAAAACAGCGTGCATGAACAAAAACCAACACAACAAAGGACACTGAAAATGATCATTTATGCGTCCCTGGCCTCGTCACCTCATTTTGACCTAAAAATACAAGAACCAAAACAGCAAAAAGGAAACTCAAAGTTCGACCACACAAATGAGGAGCCGAAGGCGAGGCTGGAGATGAGAGGAAGGGAGGAAACTCATCACCATGCGGAGGAAAAGAAAGGGGGGGGGGGGGTGTGAATGAGAGATGGAGCACAGTGGAGCTGCACTGCCAACCTGCTACCGGATCTTCTATTATTATGGTGATTTTCCGGTGGCCCCCTCCTTCACAAAAACAGACAAAAGAGAGAAAGGGGAAAAGAGTGATAGGGCAGAAAGAGAGAAAGTTACCACAGAGCCAAGAAAGGGAAAGGTTGTGTTACTCGTCGCAGAGAATATAGAGGTGTTATTGTAGAAAAATGTTTCCACCTTGAAAGAAAGGATGTGGTTCAAGCCACATCTCACAAAGCATACAAATAAACACATGCTTGTTAGCTATGTTTTCTTCTAGATCTCAACTGAAGCAAATTTGTCACAAAACAATAAAATGTATATTACTTGGGTTGAAGCAGAAAAAAGGCTT
Organism: Centroberyx affinis; assembly: GCF_046629955.1. Lineage (NCBI taxonomy): Eukaryota > Metazoa > Chordata > Actinopteri > Beryciformes > Berycidae > Centroberyx > Centroberyx affinis. Next base: position 133,083 of record NW_027280325.1, on the reverse strand, counting down.
CCTGAACATAGCATGTACATGGTATCTGCAGGTTTCAGAAAGCCAAATCTAAGACTTCTTACCTGATTAATGCTACATGGAACTGAATTTAAGATCAATGTAAACAAGACTGGGTCAAAACCTAGTATATGGCTGGACCGTGTATGGGTGTGCCACGTGCCACGGCCGACCAGTGGTGTAACTTCATCACTCAGTCAGTAAGTGAGTGACAGACGTTCGCGTTTATAGGGCTGGCCCCGCTGTTGCGGTCCAGCCAAAAACAAAATAAAGAAGCCATGCTGGCAAAACCAGCGTATGCCCAATCAAACATAGATAGTCAAAGTTCGGAAACTATAAATGCGCAATGTAAGCAAAGGGACAACAGGGAATTGATTACTAAGTCCAACTGAATTTAGTCAAGATACAATGGAAAAAAATAAGTTTTACATATCATACCACTAACCCTGATGTGCATTTATCTAAGAGTGGACATGCATCGCAAAGGTCATTGCACAGTGAAAGAAATAAGCTCTTACAAAGTGTATTTAAGACATTGACTTTTTGAGATACCCGGATACCCTGACAGCTACGTCAGGAAGCACAATCACAAGATAAAGAATTCATTCCAAGAATTCATTAGCATTGGGCTAAGTTGTGCAATGTAATTTATTTGAGAAATGTGTTTCAATTGTCATATATATCACATAATTTCTTCAGCAACAACACTTCTCCGCCTTAAGGAAGCACAGAAAAACTTTTTTGCAATATTGAGAAAATTCTATTGAGATTTGCCATTTCAATTCAGCGTTTCTGATTCAACACACATAACACACAGGAAAACACTTAAATGGAAACCCAGCTATTTCCATATCAGTTCCCTCCCTGCTTACTTACCGTGTCTGTGTTTCTGATTGACCCCCGTGTCAGAAAAGGAGCGGGCGTGGCCCCGGGTGCCCCGGCCCGGCCCCTTCTGACCCTCAGAGAAGGAGGAGCGTCGGGGAGGGGGCGGGGCCAGGGCCAGGGAGCTCCGCCCCGGTGGCTGCTCCTGGGTCTCATCCCCCCGCTCAATGCTTGGGGTGGAGCTTCGGGAGTCGCGGCGACTGCGTTGCCCCAGGTTACCGATGGCCAGGTACTCCGGGCCGTCGTCGTAGTCGCCCTCGCCGGAGTCCCCGGCCTCGGGGTGAAGGGAGGTGGACGAGGGGGACTCCGTCAGGGAGATGCGTGGGACCGCTGCCGGGCCGGGGGGGGGGGTCACGCCCCGCTCGCTCTCCCCCGGCCTGGACACACACACCCAGGGAGCGCCCAGGCCTGGAGAGGTAGAGTCTGCAACACAAAGGGTAGATTGAGACAGAGTGGATAAAGTGTTTTAAAAACACTGTTTCTTTTTATTTTTTACAAAAATAAAAACAAAAATACCTTTTAACTTCAAAATACTGTATTTAGGGGAGCCGGAGGGGCGTGAACGGAGGCAGGGGGATAAACATCTGTTAACAACAATGCTGGTGGCATGTAAGAAGTCATTAACTAGGAGTTGGCTGAAGACAGAAATACTTTATTTATAATTTATAATGGAGAGGATAACCTTTAATTTGAGAACTCGGAAAGACAAATTGGATTGAATTTGGGGAAAATGGGTTACTTATGTTACACCTTTACGACCAAAGTTTGTATGAACAAATACTTTGTATGAAGAAAGTACCTTCTACTGCAATTATGGACCTCCCTCTGTAGTGGTTTTATTTTAGTTAAGTCTTCTTGATGCAATAATTTTGTACTACAAGTGTCTTATATAAATATTGGACTTTTGGACCCACTGTGCAATGTGCAATGGTTTGGCTTCAGAAAACTTGGATTATGCTGTTCAGAGGAATTTTAAGGTAATTTTTTTGCCCTTTTTCGAACTCTAAAGAAACTATCTCCATTCACTCCAGTTATTTTGCAAAAGGCTGAAATGAAGCTGTGCCAGCTAAGCTTATGTTGACATACAAACTTCACCAGTGTTTCAACTGACATGAGGGTGAGTGGATAAGGACAAAATGTTTAGGTGAACTATTCCTTTAAGATGCAAAAGGGAAACTATACTGTTCAGATCAATTCTGTCCAAGGCATTTTACTGAGCATAGCTGATCTCAACACATTCTTTAATAACTGACCATGTCTAGGAACAATCAGGCCAGTGTATGGTTAAGTCAGTCAGTCTAGTCACAAACACACTGTAGTGCATTCATACTGAGCCCCCCACCCCCACCCTCCCCTCCACCACCTCTCTCTTACTGATTACAGAATAGAGACCGTTTTCTCTTCCCTTGCTTCATTCCATGTCCAACGTCAAAATCCTTCTCTCGCACAAAGGGACAAACATGAAGCCGGGTCCGAGACTAAACTCTTTTTGTTGAGCTCTCCACTGAAAATCATGTCAGAGGATGACCTCACTTAGAATCAACCCCAAACATAACGGATATAGAGACAGGGTGCCCGGTTTGACGCGTCCGCCCAGGTTCTCCTCACCGGTGTTGTTGCCGTTCTGGCAGCCGCCTGCCGTAGCGGTGCCGGCGTTGTGGCGGGCGGCGTCTGCGTCTCGGAGGGAGCAGTTGGAGGTGGTGAGCCGGCGGTGCAGAGACTCTCCTCTGGAAGCCGAGTCGATGCTCCTCCAGGCACCGCCGGCCCCCGGCAGCACACACAGACTCTGGCTCTTCAACAGGCCCAGACACGGAGGGCCCTTCAGCGGAGACAACTGGAGGAGGAAGAGGGGGGGAAAAATTGTTAGAATCCTTTTAACCACAAGATACAGTCGCATCAACTGGGAATATGCCTTTGTGACTTTTCTTCTTTTTTAAATAAGAGCAGATGGTACATTCATCTTGTATTTTTTCTGTATTCTGTATTCAGACACTAAACAGATTTTTATCCAAGGTTAATGAGGGCTGGAAACTCAAGGGACTTAACCACTCCGGTATCTCTAAGCACACCTGGGTAATTTTTTTTTTTTCCTCAACGGTAGCGAAGGGCTAAAATTACAGTGATAAAATACCAAAGACAAAAAACAGTGGCTTGTAACATTCACCTACCTCAAAACAAAAAAGGACGAATGAAAGAAACAAAAGACAAAAAAACAACAACAAAATGTTGGTGACATGATATAAATGCCGCAAAGTAACCAGACATTAGTGAAGCACAACTTTCCCTGCCAAAACCTTGCTAAGGTGCTGAAGGTACAATCATGTCAACCAATTCTTCAAAGTTTTCTTGTCTCTCCATTTCACTTCCACATGACAGCACAATCAGCTATATCAAGAGTCAGCAGTGTGTTTACAGTGCGTGTGCGTGTGTGTGTGTGTGTGCGTGTGTGTGTGTGTGTGTGTGTGTGAGACCCACCCCGACAGTATCTACCAGAGCCAGCAGTCTCGGGTTATTCTGCTCCACAGCCTCCAGACATTGAAACATGGCCGTCACATGGGGCTCACTCAGCAGAAAGGCCTCCTCTGAAAGAGAGAGAGAGAGAGAGAAACAGAGAAAGAGAGAGATAGAGGCAAGAAGAGAGAGAAATAGAGACAGAGAGAGGGAAGGGGAGAGACAGAGAGATTAAGAGATAGAGACAAAGAGACACAGAGAAAGACAGGGAGGGAATGGCAGAAGAGAAAGAGAGAGATATTCCACAATTTGAAGGCTTGCTTTAATTCAATTTTGCACTCTCGCCACCCACACACACATTATTTCTTATTAAATTTGATCACCACCATGAGACTCACCATTGTAGTATTTGCGTGTGTGTCCCAGATGCCTGAGCAGGGGCCGGAGCTGAGCCGACAGCATGTGAACCTGCAAGCTGTGGAGCAGCCAGCGCTCGGCCTTGTAGCTTTCACCAGCACTCTGCACCCCACTGCTGAGCACCGGCTCCAGGTGACTGAACTGTGGACGGAAAGAGAAAGAGAAAGAAATATGAGATGGGAGGACAGCTATGCCCGGGGAAGAGGAGGATGGGAAACAGTTAGACGGTAAAAAAATGAAACACTACATTTAACAACAATCTTTGTTGCTTTTTACAATGTTTAAAGTGGTAATCTGCAACTCCATTTTGTTGTCAGTGTCCCTTTATGTTACCACCCTCCGAGCCAGGGTCGTAACAACCTTACACATAACCTTACTGTTCTTATGCATATATTTACTTTTTTATACATATCGTGCCATACATAAGATCTATCTTTACACATTTCCTGATTGTTTTTCAGTTGGATTAATTGTTTGTGTATATTTCTTTACACCCCAATAAAGTCTATTAAATAACTTATCCCTCCATCTATTCACCTAAACAAAAAGCATTACAGGAGTAATTAAGAGACAGGCCCACAGTGGGAGGCAGGTGACTGAAGTGAATCAGCGATGGGCGGAGTAGGAGGAAAACTGATGATCAGGGTGAGAGTCACACCACAGCTTGGAGGAACAGGACAGGACAGAAAAGAAAAACACTAACCCGCTGCCACATGATGATTACATCATGGCCGAGCCGGCTGTAAGCCCTCTACCTCCCCAGCCACACAGAAACAGAGAGGACAGCCGAGATAATTAGATTCCAACTGTGAAATCCCAATGCTGTTGCACAATCCCATTAACACTTCACAAAGAGAGGAATGGGGTCGAGGGGTTAAGGGTCAGTGAACTTCACTACAGCAACAGTGGCAAAGCACTAGACTGGTAACACAACAAGCAGGCAAGGGAGGGATTGCGGGCATCTGACAGTGTGAACGGTGCCAGGTATTCACCAACTATTATGCTAGTTTGCATACTGAAACTAACAACAAACATTACACAACTAGCAAGGAAAGAAACTACCTGTTCTTCCAAGTTCACCAGTCACTTTCACTATTTCACAAGCCAACTAGATCTTTAGAATACAACATATGAGTTAAATGAAGGTTGGATGCCCGCCAGAGTGGCTGGTGGAGCAAACAAACATACCTGGCACAGCCACAATTTACCAACATTTGGTTGGTAGGCAGTGTTAATTTCCCACCCTGGCCTCCACCATCTCATAGTAAAATTAACTGTGTTTATTCTCTCAGCAAAGTTAAACTCCAGACGCTCAGATTTGAAAGTTACAGGTTGTGTGAATCGAGGTGAATAAATGATTTTCACCCCTGCACACTATTATCCTCTTCCCTAAAAAAAAGACATCATGTCTGACAGAACCATGGTGGAGCAGTGCCAATCATCGATACAGGTTGCCAGCTGACTAATGTTAGTTTGCTTTGGTCTGGCTACCAACCACGCATAACCTTTGGAGCGGGGTGACATTTCTACGGTAACAGCGACCTCTCCGATTTGGTAGTGTAGTATTTCACAAGGTACTGAGGAATCCAATATGACTTCTTAACAACGAAGCTGAAATCAGATTGACTGATGTTTTCTCTGGGAACATGCATAGTCATTTCACAATGTGATAGCTCAGGGTCAGTCCACCTTACACCATTGAAACGTTAAGGCTAAAAATGAATGGGAAATTTACTTCAGGAATGTGTTCAGGAAACGTCATCTCCCATTAGAAATGAAAGAGTTGTGTGCCCATTAAACCTGAATAAAAGCAATCCCAACCCTGAGTGTGGTTGGTACTGACTGACTCCAACATACCTGCTCAACATGCGAGGCGAGGTGCGGGCTGATGTAGCGAACACACCAGACAAACGGCCAGTAGTCTCTCTGCTTGTAGTACACCTGCAACACAAAACCAGCCCTTACAGAACAGCAGCATGACCCAGTTACAGAGAACACCAGCTAGGACAGACACAATGGGCTTTTATGGAGCGCTTTGTACCAGGTCCCATTATTCAGCATATTTCTCCTGTATTCTAAGAAGTCTGTAACAACTGGTAACTTAATACCTGCCGAACAATGTAATAACTTGTCAAAATGTAATAAAAATGTCCCTTTAAAACGCTGGTTAATATAAAGTGATGTTATTACATTATGTGATGTTATGACATTATTAAGCAATTTGTTACATGAACAGGTTTTTATAAAATGTTCAACCAACTGGGGGGGACATTTTTATTACATTTTGACAAGTTATTCAATGAATTTCTCATGACGTAACCTCTTGAAGTTACAACAAGAAAATCCTGGGAAAAGAGGGCAAAGCTATGGAGGCTAAAACATGAAGCCATAGTACCACAGACCCTTTAACTGTAGGTTTGACAGTAGATACGAAACCTGGAAAAGACAATTTCCATTTTTCCAACTTAAATTTGGTTCTTTACTTTACTGTGGTGAAAAAGTTAATTTCCTACCCTGACAATCAGTCGTCATGCCCATCAACAGAGTGGAGCGAGTTTAAAAAAAAACAGTGAGAGTGGTCTGGGTCAGATCTGAGTGCTGACCTGCTCATTCTTCAGTCCGTGGCTGAGGATGTTGTTCATATCCTTGTGCAGCCGCTGCAGGCCGCCGTAGCGCGACCACACGTTGGGGTTGTTGGTGGACACCAGGCCCTCCACCGTGGTCTTCAGGCTGGACAGCAGCTTCCAGTGCTCCTTCCTGGGAGGACGATGGGGGAGAGGGGGAGAAAGTTGAGGAACGAGAAGGGAGGTGAAAAAGTAATGCCGTTAGCACTGTGGTGGCTTGAGTCATTTGTCGCACAGCCAAAAATACTTTTCCCAAAATAGAGAAACCGTTCTTCAACAGTTAACATACAGTAAATGAAGAGCAGCTAAGTACAAATTAACCACAGAGCAAGCAGCAATTATTCTGAGCTCAGAGACTGTGGAGGTGCTGACTGCACTAAATGTCTTGTCTGGACTGCAGTGACAACAAGCAGAGCTGTGTGCCAAGTCCTGGCCTAAATACACTGTCTCACTCCATACATACAGTAAGACCCTGGGCCTAAACTGCCTATTAGAAAAGCACAAGCAGAACTGAGCTGCACTGTTAGCCACTTCATTTTCGATATGTGACTGGAAACCAGTATAAGAAAGCACAAATACTGGCTGATTCAGACCTATGCACCACCTATTCCATGAAACTACAAAACAGATTGGTACATGGTCTGATATGGAAAGAATTAGAGTGGTAAAGTGACAGAGAAACCGGTAGTATGATGAAGATAAAGAAATCAAATGATTCACACTTTATCTTTCGGATACAGTGGGACACAAAACGAAATGAGATGAGGTCACATTCCCACAGAGCCATAAAGTGCAAGCTCAGATCCAGGACTTCCTCTTTTTTCCTAAAGTCAGCAGTAAATTGAAACTTGATACTACTGAGAACTAGTTGCATCAGCAGAGTGACACATATATCCTCTCTGGAGGTACTAATACCTGACGCGGCATTCCTAAAGTCGAGGACATTTGTGCCCCAACTTTTTCACACATAGAAGGCCCGAGACATAACATGGTTGATGGGTCACACGTCAAATAATGAGACTGGATTTAGAACCATGTTGAGTGATCATTCACTTCTTAGATCTTATGTTTCTAAAGTGTTTGTTGATATGCAATGTAAATAATCTCAAAAACAGTCCTCAAATATAACTGAATTTGCATAGATCAAGTTAAAATCTTATCAGTCTCTGGTATGCTTTGAAGATCCACATGAATTATGTGGGGAGTCAGACAGAGCCCGCAAACCCTACTTTGGGCAGCCCGATTTAGACAATGTAGGCCTATAATCTGAGCCTACAATTCCCAATTATTTTATGTAACTCAAAATGTACATTTCAGTGAATAACTGAACTGGAGGCGAGGAATGGCTGGTTGAACAGTGAAGTTTCTGAAACATGAAGTTTAGGACTAACAGCGTCACATTTATGAACAACACAACAAGCCTTTTCCAGAGAGAGCACCTCCATCACGAGTTCAGCTACTGAGCTAATCAAATCACATCAAGTAACCTGGAGAGAGAAAGGCTGCACATTAGAGATCATTCTCCTACTTGTAGAGAGCATGATGTGTGTGTGTGTGTGTGTGTATGTGTATATGTGTGTGTCTGTGTATATGTGTGTGTACACCGGGGGCAAGGAGTAAAATTCCACAAGGCTCAGACAGGTTGATGAGGTTATGGATTAACTTTACAACTCTCTCTCTCTCTCTCTCTTTGTGTTTGCTACCAGAGGAGCCAGACATTAAAGAGTGATCCCAATCTCCAGACTGAATCATCTGCACTAGCCTATCTGAGGTTCAAATCTTTAACATACAAAGAGTATCTTAAACTTAGCCTCACCTATTAATCCAGATCTATTGTCATGGCCAAATTTAAATCCTTGTCCTTTCTTTCTAATCCTAATATCAGTATGTATCCTTCCATCTAATGCCATAACAACGCAGGGATTTCTGCAGCTAAATATCCACCCTATTGCAGTTAGACCTATGAGTATACATAAGCATGGTGGCTACTTGTGAAAAGTAATTTAACAGAGTCTCCTGCAGCATATTCTGGTGAAAAATTAGTGAACTTGTGCAGTATATTCGCAGGACACACTTCTCAAATAATGTATGGTATTGGTGTAGTAAACCTAGGGAAACGTTATACAAAAGTTATGTTTGAATGCATGTAACAGTTGCAGCTTAAATACAGTTTCCAAGCGCTCTAGCTTGCCAAGTCATCTCAGATTTAAAAACGCTATTATGGGCCTTAAATGACCATTCATAAGTGTGTGAATACAAGCCTGCTATTAACAAACACAACCAGTTGACAGTTGCTAGCTAGTGCCAGCTCTGAGAGTGGCTAGCACAAAGCTAACGCTAGGGGTTAGCTAACGATTAGTAGGCAACCTAATCACGTTAACGTATTATTGCCTCCGTGCTAACAAACACTCAACAAATAGCGGATAACTGGATATTTTGTTATTAGAAAAGAGGTAACAGCTACAGGTTCAGAATTTGTCACTTTGACATGCTTTAGGTAGCTCCCAAGATGTCAAAGTTTGACATGTCAGGTTTGCTAGCCTAGCTTTGTGGCTAGCAGTCCAACGTCAGTCAACCGCCACGGCTATCCCTCTACCAGCTAGCTAGCTAACCATGTAATGTTAATAATATCTGTAAAGTCTCTATTTTAGCGAGGGTCCAAACGCCCTCACCGGTTGCACTGTGAAGTCTCGTTTAACCACAGTGTGTGTTGTATTTGATACACTTGCTAGTTTGATAAACCACGGTCTGTTAGCCGTAGCTTAGCTAGCCGGGCTAACCCCGCCGCGCTCCCCGGCCCGGCCCAGCCCAGCCCAGCCTGTCACCCACCTGCGCTCCTCCGCTTCTCCCTCCGCCGTGATCTCCATGTCCTGCGGGGGAAACCGAATAACGTGGCCAGCTACCAGCTTCCCCGCTAATTCCTCCTGTTTTGTAAACCGCAATCTGCTTCAGGGCTGCTTGAAGGAGCTACATGGACTCCCTGAAGTCTGACATCTCCGCCCTGCCTGTCAGTGGGAATCAAAACAGTGGGGGCCACAGCAGCCGCATGACTACTATCATCAGCAAGGGGGCGGAGATGTTGTGCTCTGCCCACTTTTTACCCCCCTAATCATGCTTTTACCGTGTATTTACATATTTTACCTTGGGATAAAACCATAATCCCCTTTTCTCACATTTGTTTTGATTATATAATAGGTGTCTCTCCAGTCCGGTGCGCATATATAAAATGTACTGGTAAAACTGCTGAGACGGCAGATACATAAGACCTTTCTAGAAAACTCTGACTCAGACTGAACCTTTGACGATGCTGCCACCTGCTTTTGGAAGGGGATATTACAACCATGATTCCTGACCCCTCTTTAACCGCCCCCCCCCCCCCCCACACACACACACACACACACACACACACATTATCACACACATCTGATATTGTTCAGTTAGAGTTGGATAGCAGAATACACTCTTACTGTTCTCTTAGGTTTGCCTTATATTGATTTCTGTGTCAAATGTCATATAACAGAGGAGTGATTTTGTCCCAGGGCCTCCCTTCTGATGAATTGTGTATTGGCAGATAGGATTAAATACAGTATGCATATTGTAGTGGGGGAGAGATAGCAGTGAGGAAAGTGAAATCTCTGATCAGAATTGTCAATCTTACATTCTGGTCTCTCATTTTCTAGTGAATTAACTATCACTTATTTTCAAGTTCAGAAGTGACTAATTACATTTACTGAAGTTACTGTAATTGAGCAGCTTCTTTGTGTGCTTCGTTTTTTGAGTATTTTTTTAACGTCAGTAATTCTACTTTTACTTAAATACATTTTTTACTGAAGTCTTGAAAAAATGGTGGAGCCATATGCAATGAACGGTCAGACAAAGAACCTTTACTTTGTTTTTGCACTTTATTTTGTAATTTCCAAATTTTCCAGTTAAAATAATCTATGTACTTTGAACTCTGTCCTCTCATCCTTGTAGATTTGCATGGAAAAGATCACAGCTAACAACGTTCTCTTTTCATACATTTTAGATGAGCTACTTTTTTTACTTTTACTTCAGTAGATTTTGACACTTCTTTTACTTCTATTTAAATGGAATATCATCAAAGTAACTGTACTTAAACTTGAGTAGGATGTTTTTGTACTCTTTCCACCACTGCCTATTTTACATGGGGACCCCTCTCAAGGCCCCCTGGGGGTCCCCGGGCCCCACCCTACATGATCTTTAACATGGTTATCAGTGTATGTTAGGAGAAGATACATGGAATATCTGCCTTTTTTTGTACTAAGCTCTTATCCTCTAACCTAAACTAAAACATTTGCTCAGTTTGAAGCTATATCTAAATTAAAATATTTAGTTTTTGTTTGAATACTCCAAACTTGACTTGTGTGCACTCAGAAAAATAAGTTCAACGTATTTCTATTATGTGGCAAATTTCCACGTAAAATAATTTGGTTAATTCAACTGTATCTTGTATCTGTACCATGTTCATTACATGTAATTAAAATGTTTAGGTCAATCATATCTAAACTACATTGACCCAATGTGATTTGTACCAAAGTCAAACATTTATATATCACGCTGATCCACTGTGATTTGGGCCAAGTCAAACATATCTGTATTATGTTGATCTGATATTAATTGTTTCCTGGATGCATTTCTTTCAGGTTTTTACATTACCTAAACCAAAAACCATCATGTTCATACAATGGCAACTCAAATGGCATTTTAAGGTGTTTATTGCAATTTGTTTAAGTGCAATTGACAAATTTCAACAACCAGAATAAAGAGACAGAGAGAAACAGAGAGAGAGAAATGTAGAGAAAGAGAGCAACAGAGAGAGGGAGAAAGAAAGAGAAAGAGGGAGGGATAGAGACAAAGAGGAGTCCAAATCTGCTCCTGTTAAAAGGCACTTTTACAGAACATGATGTAATGTAGAGTTCTATAAAAATGATGCAGAATCCTTTAGAAGCATGCTTTTGATAGGGAAATAGCAAAGCATGTAAACACTAATTGCTCCAGTTAAGCTCCCTAAGAGTACAACAACTACACGAATACCAAACATGAATTCTAAAAGTGATCGCCTGACATTTTGATTTTCTCCTTTAGGCACTCGTTCCATCAAGTTTAAAAATAAAAAAACATGCATGATTCTGCCCATCAGTTAAGTCACCTGTCAGATGTTGTAACATTTCAATGATAAATGCTTTAATGCTAGTCATTCTGAGAGTGACTTAAAGGAATAGTTCACCCAAAAATCAAAATTCGGTGATTATCTATCATCCTCATGCCAGTACAAACTCAGGTGAGTGTTTTGTCTTCATACAATCACTCTGAGTGGAAAAAAAACAAAATTTGATCCATTATTTCATGAAAACCTCACGAGATGCAGGTCTTGCACTGTCGCACACACAAACCTTGCACGGCCACAGTGGCCTCGTGAGGTTTGGTAATGCAGAAGTAAATGTAGTGCCAATCGACTGGATTTTCATGAAATAATGGATCAAATTTTGTTTTTATTCAGAGCCTGGAGAACTCCAGGTAAGTTGTATGAAGAAAAAACACTCAGTTTGTACTGGCATGAGAATGAGTAGATAATGACCGAATTTTAATTTTTGGGTGAACTATTCCTTTAAGGATAAATGCAGAAACATTTCCTCCCATAATTACATTTCCCTGACAATGAAAACAATAGCAACAGTAACAAATCAGAAGTTGACAAAAGGTTAACAACAGCTAAAACACCCAAACAAGGGTAACAAGGTAAACTGTCTGCACATGAGCACGTGCATGTCAGGTAGACAAAAGTTGTGATGTCTACCCACACGTCTTTATTGTACGTTTTTGGACTCTGTCGGACAGTTTCTGTCCATCCAAGTTCAAAAAAAGTTTTTGAAACACCTCAAGTGTATTGCAGACTGGTTGGGTAGCTCAGATCCAGAGCATAAATCAAACCAAGAAGCATGGTACAGGCGCAGGAAACACTCGGAAGGCCGCTGAGCACCGTCACTCCCTCAACGACTACTCCCACATCTTCAGGATCCCAGGACCATCTGCTCCTTCTCTCTCTCCACCAGGTCACAGTTCTTAAAGACACAGAACACAGCACAAAAACACTGAAGTTGAGCAAATATCTTTATCATAAGCCATGTGAGAGACCAAGCAAGCAGGCAAAGGGGTCGCAGTGTAAGTTTTTATACCATATCAATCAATCACATCAAGTACTTTACACTGTCAGATAAATGCATTCAATAAGTAATACCACCCCAAGCAAAAATACATATAAATTGGATATTCAGTGTTCAGTGTGACAAAATCTGCATTTCCAAGACGAAACATACCTCATCTAAGGCAGCCAAGATGTTATGGATCTTTCTTCCAACTCCTCCTCTGGCGCTGTGGAAGATCTTCAGCAGCTTATCAGACTGCTGGTCCAGTTTCCCAAAGACCGGTGACTGCAGTGGAACCGTAGTAATCCGCATGAACTCAGCATTTATCTGCAAAGACAGAACTAGCTACCATCAGAGCAATGAACAAGGCGGTGCACAGCAGGTAGAAGACCAGGTGTCTACAGAAGCAAACTGAACCTAACTCTACTTCTAACAGCCGTTACGATATTTTTACTATTTGTATTAATATAGGGTCAAATAAAGCTTAAATGGAGTAGAGTAAACTTTGTCCCCGAGGGGAAATTTGAATCGGTTTTTGCCAGCAAGTGTGGGCCTTCCAAAGCAATCTAGCGACAAACATAATGCAATGAGGCCATTTGCAGCTAAGTTTTATCAAACTACTTCATGACATATAATAAAACATCGAAATCCTCACCGAAACGTAGCTGGCGATGTCCTGTTTGCCGCCTGTAATCTTTCAAACAGCCCTCGCACGCCGTCCAGGTTTCTTACATGCGCAGTAGGCGGTCTCCGGTGGCCAACTGAAATCTTTTTCATGAATCCAATTTATTTGACTCTCATTACATGTGCAACCTGTTAAATTTACATTTAAAAAGTACATCTAATAAGTTATGCACATGTATGAATAGAAACATGTTATATTTAAATACAGCCAGCAGTTTAATAAGCCATTCTTTGAGTGTGTGCATGATTGGAATCTTTGGAATCTTCCCAACTTTTCTCAACCAATCGGCTTTCACGCTGGTTCTTCTTGAACGCTCCACGATGAGGAGACCATGGATCCCATCGAGCTAGCCAGGAAGTTGAAGGCGTGTGAGGCAGAGAAGGCGGGCCTACGCCGAAACTACAAGAAACTGGCGTCCGAACACGAGGACCAAATACATGCAAATATGGGCCTGCAACAACAACTGAAGGCACTCAGGAAACAGTTGGCCCAATGCAGACGCGGGCAGCCTAAGGCAGACAAGGACTATGAGTTCCTCTGCCAAGAGAACGAGGAGCTGCGCAAGAAAATGCAGGAGCTCTGCAAGGCCTCCGAGAAGGAGGATATGGCCCTCCAGAGTGAAAACGAGTGGCCCAGTCTTCCCCAGAAAGAGAAGGCCTTTTGCAGAGGTGAGCAGTCTAAGGCAGACAAGGAGAAGGAGTCCCTCCGCGAGAAAATGAAGGAGCAGGCCATGAAACTCAAGGCCTGCGAGAAGGAGAAAATGGCCCTCAAGGAAGAACGGGAGCAGGCTGCTAACCTTCAAGCAGAGAAGGACTTCCTCTGCCGAGAGAACGAGGAGCTCTGCAAAGAAACAAAGGAGCAGGCCAGGAAACTCAAGGCCTGCGAGAAGGAGAATATGGTCCTCCAGGAAGAATGGGAGCGGGCCACTGGCCTTCAGACAGAGAAGGAAAAGTCCCTCTGCCGAGAGAACGAGGAGCTCTGCAGGAAAATGAAGGAGCAGGCCATGAAACCCAAGGCCTGCGAGAAGGAGAAAATGGCCCTCAAGGAAGAATGAGAGCAGGCTGCTAACCTTCAGGCAGAGAAGGAGGACTTCCTCCGTCGAGAGAATGAGGAGCTCCGCGGGAAAATGAAGGAGCAGGTCATGAAACTCTAGGCCTGCGAGAAGGAGAAAATGGCCCTCAAGGAAGCACGGGAGCGGGCCGCTAACCTTCAGGTAGAGAAGGAGGACTTCCTCCGCCAAGAGAACGAGGAGCTCCGCAAAGAAACAAAAGAGAAGGCCATGAAACTCAAGGCCTGCGAGAAGGAGAATATGGTCCTCCAGAAAGACATGGAGGGGCTCAGGGAGTCGGCCACTAACCTTCAGGCAGAGAAAGAGGAGTTCCGCAGAGAGAACGAGGAGCTCCGTAAGGAAATGAAGGAGTGGAAAGACAAGCTTCAGACTGCCCATGAGCTGGAGAAGGCACATCGGCAGGAAATGGGGGACATGAACACACTCCATAAGGAGCTTGCCTTGATGGCTGAAAAGCTTACAAACAAGCTCAAGGAACAGATTGAGGAGAAGATGGCCCCTCACCAGGAGAAGACAGCCCTCCTACAAATAGATCTGAATGAAAACCTTGAGAAAGAGAAGGCTTTCAGCCACCATGAGCAGACCATGAGACTCAAAGAGGTGGAGAAGAAGGAGCAGGAGGCCCCATGCCAAAAGGTGGAGGAGCAGGCCACCAAGCTGAGGGACGATGAGATGGAAAATGAGGAGTCGGCCACTAACCTTCAGGCAGAGAAAGAGGAGTTCCGCCGAGAGAACGAGGAGCTCCGTAAGGAAATGAAGGAGTGGAAAGACAAGCTCCAGACTGCCCATGAGCTGGAGAAGGCACATCGGCAGGAAATGGAGGTGATGAAAACGCTCCAGAAGGAGCTCGTCTTGGTCACTGAACAGCTTACAATCAAGCTCAAGGAACAGATTGAGGAGAAGCTGGCCCTCCACCAGGAGAAGAAAGCCCTCCTACAAAAAATAGATCTGAATGAAAACCTTGAGCAAGAGAAGGCTTTGAGCCACCGTGAGCAGACCATGAAGCTCAAAGAGGTGGAGAAGGAGGAGCAGGAGGCCCCACGCCAAAAGGTGGAGGAGCAGGCCACCAAGCTGAGGGACGATGAGATTGAAAACGAGGCCCTCAAATCTACCAACAGAGAGGCAGACGTGGGAGCATCTGGAGAGACAGATGAAAAACACCACGAAAAACCCAAGAAGGCTTCCACAATGAGAAGATTTATTAAGCTCTTTACCCCTAAGAGGAAGGAGAACAAAAAGGAGAACAAAAAGGAGAAGATGGAGTCCGCTTGAGTTGCTTCAAGCCAAGAACCTCAGCACACTGACATCTGTGCTCACTCCCTCTCCTCTCTCCTCACACACACACACCCCATCCCTGACACCTCCTCCCCCCTTTACCCTTTTCCCATAATAAAAGATATCACCAATGATATCTTAAAAAATAATGCACCAACTGTATTGTTTTAATTCTGTAAGTGGCTCTACATCCAAAATTGTATGCAGAGGATTTAAGACAGCTGGACTTTTGTAGTTTGTTGTTTGTTGTTTGACAGTTGTAGAGAAAATATAAAAGCTGTGTTGGATCTATAGTTGTTTTTATGTTTTTATCGTATCAATTGTTTGTGTGTGTATTGCACTTGAGAGACAGAGGGACTGGGGGGCTGTTTGGTTTTCACACTGCATTGGAGCAGAAAAAATAAATATAAAAAGAATATACATAACAAGAACAACATGACTCAGGTCTTGAATGACTGTCAACGGATGTTTTTCATGCGCGTCACAAATTGATGATCTTGTGACAAAATGTCCTAGAGTTCTCAATGAGCGCAGGCCTTTGTATGGCCTCGACTCACACAATAACCCCTCGTTATCAGTTCATCACTAACGAGTCATTAATTGAGTTAAAGAGAGGAGGCCTGTTGGCAATCTGGGAGACAGAGAGAGAGACTATAGGCACAGGCAGAGATGATGCTGATAGTTTAATAAAATTAGGATCCTGGAATTATGATTATATAACTTGATAAGCCTAATTTGAGTTATGTCATGTATTCGTACCAAAAAACATAAGGTGGGTCTTGCGTTGCACAATCGGAAGTTGTTCACAACGTGGGAAAGGAGAGCGGGGAGTTCCGGGAAGCTGGCCACAATGTCATTTACGGTTCTGTCGCCGAAGTGCATTTTCTTTAGGTTATGGTTAACATGGTTTAACATCAGTAAATACATAATTCTAAAACAGAACAATATATCAGAGATTAGTCCTTAATGGGATGACTGCAGCATTTACATAGCAAGCGTTTACATTTTGCCACCAGTACAGCATAATATTGTCTTTGATAATGAAATGTAAAACACTCCATTAGAGAGTGCAAAACCATATAAGGTAAATGTCAAATGTCAAAATAAATTATAATTTTGACACCATTACTGCATAATCACATGAAACATATCTTTGCAGTTCAGGAAATACATTTTAATTTTCCAATTTGCATCATCATTTGAATAAAGCTAAAAATAAAGCGTGCAAATCTCTGTTTAAATGAAATGTCAATACTAGCATACAGTAGGAATTGTCAAATGCAAATGACATTAATGAATTTGAATTTGAATTTTGAGCCAAAAACTGCACATACAAGTGGCAAATTTGAATTCAAATATAGGATTACATGGCCATTTTACATATTACATTTCTATTGGAATTACGCATGCGATATGCTTCCATAAATAACTGGATTGAGGACGAATCTTCACAGACAGTTTGTACACAGCTGACATGGGATGTTGAGCAGATCAGCATGCAGTGGATATTTCTGCTATTGATTTCATATGATGGATGAGTGATGTGAGTCTCCAGCACCAATACAGTCAATGAGATGAAAGATTTCAACACAATGCTGGCTTGAAGACAAGTTATCTCATGTTAATTTTGCATATTAGGTGAAACATTTCAAGATTATGTTTAAGATTTTAACACAGGCATATTGTGGTCCGATTCTCAGCACTATTCACCACACGCAAAATCCATAATTAAGCATGAAAAGCTGTGTGTTAAAGGGGAATACCACTCAGTTCAAGACTTTATATTATTCCTTTGGTGTAGAAAGACCAGTCTGATTAATGCTTCAGAACAACTTTCTGTAACACTTTACATTAGGGAACACATATTAACTATTAACTATGGGTTTTCCCTCAATAGTTTGATCATTTCCCTCAATAATATGTGATACTAGCACCTTATAAGCCCCATACTGAGCAAAGCAGACTAAAAGCCCAATTCATGTGCAACAACTTTCTTACTGACTGCTATAACCACGGATTAGGAAGCTGTTTAGGGAAAACCATAGTTAATGGGCTATACTTGTAGAACACAATAGTGCAGATTTAAGTGCTAATAAGTGATTTGTAATGACTAATAATGTACCAATACACGACTAATATGCATGTTTATACGTAGCTTATTAATAGTGGATATGTTCCCTAATCTAAAGTGTTACCCAGCTTTCTGTTTTAAGCTTGAAACCAGATCACTAAAACCTGTGATGTCACAAAGATGTAATATCTGAAGCTGCTTAATCGATAATGAGCAGGAGATGGATTTTCTTTGAGCTTTCATGCCCGAATGAGTTTTAATCTATTGTAATGCTGTTATACTGTTACAAGATGATGACTTATGAATTTGGATATCGATGTGATTTCATGGCTTGGCACAGTTGTTGTAAACATGTCATTCCTTTGGTTTGGCATCAGTTTGGCACTCCACATTCTCAGCTATTCTTTTTTTCCATCCCACCAATAGGCCTAGGTTTTGTGTGTCAAGACAAAATCATTTAATTGTTGTGCAATGGGCCCACGTGCATGAAGTGTGTCCAGCTTCCAGCACAGATATTGTCTTATCTGAGGGCCGCATTGAATTATTCGTCGCTCAGATCTTGTGAGCAGGAGGGGACGTTATGTAACAGTGTAATTCAGTGATTAGTCAGGGATGTCAGGGGAATATGACGGCGAAACTTTTTTAAAACCACATTGTTCACACATGTAATAAACTTTACAAAAATAGTATGCTTTATTTTTATAGCCCTTTCCCACACATAGTTTCAGAGTTATTTTACAGCAATAAATAAAAGGCAGTATGACAAACAGAATGGGAGGATGGCCTGTTGATTAAAGAGACGGGATGGAAAGGTCACAGGTTTGATCCCCGGAGTCCTTCGTTCCGGCAAAGTGTCCTTGAGCAAGACACTGAACCTCGACCTGCTTCACTGTAAACTGCTGTCGATAAGAGTATCAGCTACATGCTAAAATACAGTGGTGGAAAGAAGTGAACGGGGAGTGAACTGGTGTAAAAATCTACTTTATTAGATTATCATTTGAAATGGACTCAGAGTAAAAACTGAGTTACTTTTCACAAAGGGGAACATTGTTAGAAAAAAGATGATTCTTTCATTGGAAAAAAATGGAAATTACAAAATAAAGTACAAAAACAAAGTAAAGCCAGATTATTTTTCTTGGCTTCACAATCGGCCAATTTACGCTGATCCAGTTTCTGATGCTTATGGAGAGCCACAAAATCTGCACTCTGTAATGGATGTGATTTAAAATGCAGCAAAGCACAATACTTCAGTCAAAATGTAAAATACTCAAAAACGTACAAGTAGTAATGTATATAATGTAATGTATTGTAATGTAATTTAGACAAATAATACACGTACAACATGCTCTTTAGCACAGTCTAGTGGAAACGTGATGCTTCCTGCACTCCAAAAAATAACTCATTTAGTTCAACATATTTCTATTAGGTGGCAAATTTCCACATAAAGTAATTAGGTTAATCCAACTGTATCTTACCATGGTCATTACATGTAATTAAAATGTTTAGGTCAGTCATATCTAAACTACATTGACCCAATGTGATTTGTACCAAAGTCAAACATACTGTAAATAAATCACGTTGATCCACTGTGATTTGGGCCAAGTCAAACATATCTGTATTGTGTTGATCTGATATTAATTGTTTCCTGGATGCATTTCTTTTTCAGGTTTTTACATTACCTAAACCAAAAACTATCATCTTCATAAAATGGCAACTCAAATGGCATTTTAAGGTGTTTATTGCAATTCTTTTAAGTGCAACAGACAAATTTCAACGACCAGAATAAAGAGACAGAGAGGAACAGAGAGAGAGAGAAAATCAATCTGAGCAAACAGTCGGAAGAGCATTAGCCTGGCCACCTGATGGCACCACAGCCTTACAGTGTAACCACTAATTCTGTTTAACCAGTTCATGTTGATCAGTTTTATCACTTGATGGCACTGGTGAGTCAGTAGAGCTGCACAGACTGGAGCTGTAAATCTTATCTACACTAAACACAGTACAATCAGCAAGACTGCTCACTTTTAGGTGTGGCTGTGGACGGCTGGATGGTGACTAATGGTCGTTGCATAATACTCATACGCAGGGAGACATGCAGACACACACATACACACACACATGTACACACACACACACACACACACACACACACACACATAATATGGGCTGGACCTGCAAAGCAAAACTGACCACATGGGATTGCATAAGGCTTCCTTCCGCTGTGCAGTGTGACACTGCTGGGACAACAAGTGACTGAGATTCTTTGGTACTGCCTGGTGATGCTGAGAGCGGACAAACTGTCCAATCAGTTTTAGTGAAGGGGAATCTGATTGTTTTCATCCACTCTCCAATAGTGTGTTGTAATCCAGTGGCTTTGCAGGAACTTAGTCATTAATTGCCAGAGACGAAATGCTGAAACCGAGCTTGTGACTGCATCTCCATGAGTCAGTTGTGTACTTTTATCATATTTTTCAGCTGAATTTCATGTGTTCGTGGACTGCATGGATTACGTGATCTAGAGTGAGATGCAGAATATGAATAACACTTTACTTGAAGTGTATTGTGTTGCATTACACCCAGATTATAAAACCGTTAGAAGCGTAATTAAAGTTTTTTTTACGATATAATCATCAGACAAACATTAGAAAATTAGATTCAATTTATTATTATGTCATGAACTATACAGTTTCCCTACAAAATATTCAGCAGGACAATTCGTACAGTGTTGAAAATATATACTTTTTTTTCTTTTTCTTCTTTTTCTTTATTTTGAGAAGGATGTGTTTGTCAATGTGAAAACTCGGTCTCTTATACGGCTTCTTGACCCATAAAAATTTGAAAAAAAAAAAGATTTTTGGATTGAAGCTGCCAATAATAAATTTTTTGTACTGATATTCACTATCTTTACATTTGACTATTTTCATGCCAAAAAATGACAAATATTCAGTGTTTTCCCCATAATTTTATTCTTGGCTATATGGAAAAGCTGCATAAACAGCATAAAATATTCTTAGAAACATTCAACATTCAGAAAATCACATTCAATTTAATATCATGTCATTAATTGTGCAGTGGTCCAATTAAATATTCTACAGGACTCATATAATTCATACAGTGTTTGACCGATAATGGGTTTTTGAATGCTGATATTGATATTTTTCCTCATATTATTGGCTATACAGTCGCCTTATAAAGTATTTCAACCCCTTAATGTTTTTCCACATAGTGTCTATTATATGATGCTCTGATTTTAATCATTATCATCCACTCACAATGTGCTTATAATGCACTTATGATGCATTATGATGCCTTATGAGCACCAGTTCAAGTCAAGTGATTATAAGAGAAGATCATTGATCCTCTTGGGGAAATTCGGGAATATACTGTCTTGTGTATGTCTTCCCTGCTAATTCCAATATTACACACACAATCCATTCTGCAGTGTGTATTTAATAATGTCAGACGTCATTTCACACACTGGGATTCAGGAGAAGTTGAAGATCAAGTGATGGGAAGATGAAATATTGATTCTGGTTCAAACCCTCAGTCACGGCCTTGGTTTTTCCAGCTGTATTTGCTCACAGTGACGTAGGAAACACGCCCGGTCTTTACCAGAGCTTTCTATGAGCTGCCAGTGACTCAGAGCAGGAACCTGTTCTGGCATGAGCACACATGACAGATGGAAACTGGGTCAGTGTGGAAAAGTGAAGATGTGGGCATGTTGAGTCAAGAGAGAGGTAATCAGACATGTGGAGAGGCATTGTCTTAACAGGAAATGCCACCAAAATCAGGTTGATCCGGTTTTTGAGTTTATTTACAACTGTTTTATGCTTTCACAGTTTTTCAACATTTGTGTTCCAGTTTTATTATTTTTAATGTTTTCATTTTGTGCTTTCACGAGGAGCCAGAGGACAATTTTCTGTCCCATGCAGTGAGAAAGACAAAAACTTTCTGCATCCAAATCTGTCCTAAGAAACTTCAATTCGCAATATATCCCATATCTGTCTCAGAGGAATATTCAGCAACAAATTCCTTACTTCACTGTGTGTAATTTGGATATTGAAGATCTCCAAAAAAAAAAAAAAAAGACCAAAGCAAACAATTTTGTCCTGCCAATTTCTAATAATGTGCCGGTGCAACAAAACAGTTTTTCTTGGGATAGGGGTGCTTGTCAAAAAGTCTCAATGACAGGAAGATTCTCACTCAGTGAACAAAAAGAAAGAAAAGGAAGAGCCGACCTACTTTGACAAAGACAGTATGTCGAAATGCGTCAGTTTTGAACTATAAAGAGAGCTATTTTAAGAGAAATAATGTTGCAGTCTGTGTTTGGGCGTTGCTGTCCTCACTGAGTGTCATGCTGACACTCAGTGAGGACAGCAACATAGAGAACTAACTGCAGCTCAACCATAATATGAAGCTCTATTGGATGCAGAAGTTCACACAAATGCATATGAGCCCACAAAGTCTGTCTGATGCACTGTCAGTGCAGCAGCTTCTGGTTGTAAACAGTGATGTAGTGATGTGGTAAAACTAACAAATAAAAGCTATGACCTCTAGTCGACAGAGGTGGGGACTCGAGTCACACGACTTGGACTCGAGTCACAGTTTGAATAGCTTGAGACGTGACTTGATGCATGAAGAGAAGACTTGAGACTTGACTTCACTTGGGTTCTGGTGACTTGGGATTTGACTTGACTTTGTACTTTCATGACTTGAAAAGGTTTCTAAAGTCTTGACAAAATATCTTGTGTTTGTGTAAATGACTTAGATTGAAAGTGATGAGATTTTTCAACTGATCAGACAACTGAATTTAAATTTGAATTGAATTGATTATAGAAATCAATGATTGAATTTATTGAAGTTGAAACTGATTATAGAAATCAAACCTATGATAGTCTTACCAAGTTTTTATCCTATTAAAAACATATTGCAATGAAAAGTCCTAGATATTCAGTTTTCTTTAAGATATTAAATTGATACTGGACTCGACTGACTTGACTTGGTGTTTTTACATTTAGATTTGAGACTTGAGACTGACTTGGGACTTGAGTGAAGTTGACTTGATACACACCTCTGCTAGTCAAACAGCACCATGACACAAACAGCCACCATTCTTAACAAAAATCAATTATATTTTCAGAACATCATAAAACTCAAATTAGCCAAAAAGGTGCTTCCTTTTCCTTTGAACCTAAATTAGATCTGATCAGATTACATTTAACTTTTATAAATCTCTAAAGGGGAACTGGATTCACATGGTGGCTCTTGTAAATCAGCGGCCACACTTTGCTCTGTGAAGTGCAAATAAGGGCAGCAAGCTACTGACCAGACGCTGAACATCTAAAACACTCAGTGGAAGTGTGAAGGTCGAGGACATGACGGAGGGGACAGACTCTTATTTTAATTTTTATGGACCAATGGGTCTTCTCTTCATTATAGCTGATTATTGTAGCAGTACACAAATGTAGTTATTATTGTAGTTGTTGTTAATGGAGGTAGTGGTGGATAAACCAACCTTAATTTAGTTTACTCACCTTATTATCCTCACATAAATCTGTATCACCTACATTCGTAGCATTCATCATAGTGAGTGGTGTCAAACTGATGTGAGTTATGAGGATTTGGTCTTTTAAAGGGAAAGAAAGCATAAATTAAAGAGAAGTAAGATTTTGAAACCTGTGTAGATGATGCTGTAAAGTTTATCAGTGTTGTTGCAATTGCTACTGGTCACCAATAAAGGTAAAAGTTCAAGGTAAAGTTAAAATTGATTTATTTCTATAGGCTATAGACATGCTCCTGGTAAAGGGCTATGGTCTATAGCCTTTTACCAGCCCTTTGAGCCCTTTGAGCATGTCTCAAAGGACTTTACAGAGACTGAGCCTAACTAGATCTAACTGATCAACAATCAACCATAGAACAGAATGATCAAACACAAGGAAGCAGAACAAAGCACAGGATTTTAACAAGACATAACAGCCTACCTATCTTACATGGCCTAACCTACCTGGCTCCAGCGGCTTTAGACATTGATGACTTAATACGCCTTTAATGTGTTTTTTTTTGGTTAGGGTGGATTATTGTTTGCACGAGTGGTTGTGAATTGATGCCTTATGTCAATTACCAACTGGCAGCTGGAGTCCATGGTTACTCACCTGTTTATTCTCCACCACATCTCTGCACACACCCATAGAGAACTATTGAGGAATGATTATATAAAAACGCCCATGGTGGGATTGAAGTGAATAGCGGGCCAAACCCTTTCATCGCAGACAGCAGGAGTGATTACTGTTGATCACACAGATACTTTCTAGGTGTTGGGAATCACGTAGCACACTCACAGTTTGATGTAGGACGTGACAAACGACTCAGAGCCTCTGCCAAACACAACGCTGTGCGGCCCGTACCTGCACAGGTAGCGCCAACAACAAGAAATGACAGTGAGTCACACACTGCGGTAATTCCTTTGACGTTAAACCGCCTGTGTTGCATTAACAGTAATAATGACTTTGCTTGTACAACGAAGATTAGAAGTGCCTCACCATTAAGATCAACAAAAAGAAATAAACATGATTACACAATAAGGGAAGAAGACTGCTGCATTGCTTTAAAAACAAAAGTACAAGCATACTACTATTACCACTGTTATTAGTACGAATACTACTACTTCTACTACTACCACTACTATTACTAAAATAATAATAATCATAATAGATTTTTTGGAATATTACCTTTCAAAACAGAGCTACAATATCTTAGTAAATAAAGCAAGACATACAATAAAAAAATATACTAATATAAAACTGGATTACCAGTTAATAAAACAGGCAAACAGAATGTGAACAGGTCAAATGAAATGCAATAAAAGCCTGTCTGTATTTATTTTAGGAAGTGATATAAAAGGTAAAAGTGACCGTGCCAGACAGGAGGGCCAAGACCTGCAGGCTCTGTTGGCAGATCCAGTCTGGAACTGTGTTGGTGGATTATCTGTGATGAGTTTCACTTAATATTGGCATTCAGTGTTATTTGCACTTTGGAGAACTGAAGCTGCACCGTCTTGCTGTGGCTTTTTTTCACATCAAGGATCATATTCCAAACATATCTAATGACTTGCATCATCATAACGCATCATCATAACGCATCATCCTCGACAGCGACTTGGACGTCTGGCATGAGATTTGTCGGACTAAATCCAATAAAGTGGCAATACTTTTCAGGAAATTGTTGAAGGATTGAAGATTGGAAATTGTTGAGGATTTGGATGTTAGGTAAGACATTCTTTGGTGCATAATGTTCATGGACCAGAGCCACATTCAAATCAATACGCATTAGGAACGCTGTGGTCCGCAGGCCATGTCACGCCTTTCAAAACACTAGCGGCCAGGGGCAGACTTAGTGTTTTGGGGGCTCTAGGCAAAGGCAAGTATGGGCAGCTTTGATAAAAAAAAATGTTTTTAACTTAGTAGTAGCTCGACTACTGATGCAGTGTCAATGAATATGAGCTTAAAGTCAAGTAGCAAAATCTCACTAGAAGTTGTGTAACCCACAATAGTCTGACAGAGTAGGGAGTAGGATTGAAATGATTTATTGTAATGAAAAGAGGGCTGTTTTTCAATAACAAATTGATTAAAAACAGGTTTACATTAATTCTATTCTTGTCTTTTGTGGGGCCCAAGGCAGTCGCCTACCTTTGCCTAATGGTAAGACCGCCCCTGCTGACGGCCAGTGGATGTGGGGAGGCGAGGAGAAGGCCAACAAGCTGTCAGTTCAACAAAACACTCTATAATTATAACTACTATTTCCTTGCATGATTATGAAAATCTCACACTAGTTTGCACACAAAGTGGATCTAACAAAAGTCACGGAGAGACATTTCAAATTTGTGAGATATTTCAGTTTTGATATTCAAAACTGCAGTCGTGTTGACGTTGGCTTGGCCTCCAGGAGGGAAAGATGTGAAGCCGCATGCCTACGCTGCTCTGACGTCGTCTCTGTGCCTTTCTGGACGGGCAGTGAGTCTCCACCTTGTGTCCTTAACACGTCGGGCCTGTGATGACTAAGGATCCAGTCATTTAGGATTTCACAAACGTGTGCAACCTAAGCATCTTTCCCGCTTGTTCGGAAACAGCACATCCACCAGAAATGTGTTACCAGTTACGCAAAAAAAATACTCAAATCTGGATGAACTTGCGCAAAGACGATTCTAACTTTAAAGTGTGTGTATATTTAAATATAGGGGGGGGGGGGGATTCATATGTTGGATCTGGTCTATTTTTTTTTTCTTTTCTTTTCTTTCCAGTCTAAATAAGTACAGTCATACATAAATACAGTCTAAATAGCTTCACGGTGTTATCACTGGTTGTGTAATATGTGCAATATGCGTAATGTGCAATATGTGTAATTTGTGGTTGTGATTTACTACAGTATGTGTTACTTTGTTATACGTTGTTTGTTTTTTACTATTACTACTATGGAGGCAGTTATATGTGTGCAGCATTTGAGTCCAAGACAAATTTCCCCACAGGGACAATAAAGTATATTGTATTGTATTGTATTGTATAACTTGTGAGGGGAAATGAATATAAAAAAAGTGTCTAAAGATATGAATGTATTGAATGTGGAATATGATGACTGAACTTTCTAATATAAAAATGATGACACAAAGTATAAAAAAAGATGAGAGAGAAATCATCAGTGACTACAGGAACACGTGTTTAAAAATTATGCTCAGTATTTCATACCCATATTTGTCACTCAGTTTTATCATTATAGCTTGACACTGGCTGCAAAAGGGGAAAATAAAAACACAGGGAGACATTCTTAATAAAACAGTAATTTATTTTTGACTGAAAACTAAAATCGTCCGAACAGCACATTACAAGGGCATCGTTTTAAGATATTTTCTCCAAGGCTCAGTGATCACTTTCATACAGTACACTTGGCATGTACACGGCATCTCCTTCAAACGAAAGAAAAAAAAAAAAAAAAAAAAAACTCTAAAGAGAGAAAGAAGCCCATCTGCAAAAAAAAAAAAAAAAAAAGGAAATCAAAGTCCATCCCGTAGAAAGATGACTGATTGTACAATTACCGACCATTTGGTTTGGTTCTAAGCCACGACGAAAGAAACCAGCTCGCCCGACAGCAGCAGGGCGACGGCACAGGAGGCACAAAAGACATGTAACACAGACAGGACATCCCATAATATGCTCATACAGAATCGACTGGGTTCAAGCCGGAGTTGTGTGAAATGTACAATAGTTTCCATTGTTGCATTTTTTTTTCCTTTTCCAGATATTTGTTGTCTAGTTATTTTCTATTTTTTTTTTTTTGTAAGCGAAGTACGTGTTGGTACACTCTACAATCGGAATCTAAACGTTGCATTCATTAAATACATTTAAATCTGCAATGTAACAAAACTTTTTTTTCTCTGCATATGAAATTCAAAACAGCATTTACATGAAAACAAAAAAAAAAAAACATGGCTCCTTTTCTGTCTAGTGTGTTGCGCACTAGACCCTTTCCCTCCACTCCTCCATCTGACACAATCATCTTTTATTCCTTTTTTCCCCCTCTCTCTCTCTCTCTCTCTCCATCTACTTGCTCCATCCATCTTTCCCTTTCTCTCTTTTCATAGTTCCTCTCACCATCGTTCACAGACTGACAACTCGACAGAACAATAAGAGTGCTGGATAAAAACATGAGGTAAGAAAGTGGTTTGATTATAGATCATGCAGAACATGCTAAACAGCAACAAAAAAAACGAAATGAAGGGAAGGAGGAAGTAGAAAAAAAAATACATATAGAGTGTGCATTTAAAAATGGAAAAAAATAAAATAAAAAGACTTACACAGCTTCGCGTCTTTGGTTATAAAGTAGGTCGAACAATTTTTCACAGCTTTTCACCCCAGCGCCCCCCCGCCCGCCCCGAAGAGAAGAAAATATGCACAAGTAGAATCCTAAAAGGTCGGGGGAAAGTATGGCAAATCATTTCCTTTTTCTTTTTTGTTTTGACAAAGAAACTCTAGCAAAAAGTAAATGAATAGTTTTCTTTATCGAAACATCCCATCCCATATTTCATATCTCAACAACAGGCGTTCTCCTGTACAAACCCTCCTCTGCTCTTAATACTTTACACTTTACAAAATGTACATTCAACCTGGATTTCACCTAATAGAAGTTCGGCTTTTTTTAGTGTTAGCACTATTTTATGAGAAGAAAAAATGTCTATAATGGAACTTATTGCCTACTTGGGATCTACTTGTCGCAATAGACTACCAAATTGAATACCTGACCGATTCTAACATACCAAAAGACCAAAGAGAAAGTTTTCTTTTTTTGTTTTTTTTTTAATAATATAAGTATCTCCGTGACATTGTTCATTTACATTATGAAAATAGCAGCCCTGAAATAAATAAATGCAAACAGTAAAACTGAACTAATGAAAGTATTATGATTCATGTCAAAGTATGGTGGCTCTGAGAAAAACAACACAAGCTCTTGTTGCAGCATAAAAACAAGCCAAGGCTCTCGACCCCGCCCCCCCCCTCCCTCCTCCTCTTCTTCTTCTTCTTCTTCTTCTTCTTCTTCTCTGCTTCAGGAGGGTGACTCCTCTCCTCTACTTCTCCCTCTGCCCCTCTGGCCACTTCTTGCCTTGGAGTAACGTGGGGTGGGGTGGAGGGTGGTTGGGGGGTTATCGGGGGGAGGAGAGGCCAAAGTCCCTCATGGATGTTTCACGGGACGCTCCTCGCCACCCCTCTCCGGGATTCTTCGCCCCCTCTTTGATCACCCGCTGTTCCCCCCCCCCCCTTCGCCACCGAATCAAGTGCTCTCCGCCTTTTCACCCCTTCTGCCGTGCTCTCTCTCTCTCTCTCCCTCAACCCCCTCCACCCCCCCCTTTGTTTCCGACCGGCTTCCTCGCAGCCCGGGCCAGAAGAAGACTTTTCACAGGATGGTGATTGTCTTAATACTGGGACGGCCCGGCGGTGGCGGTGGCGGCGGCGTTGGCGGCAGCGGCAGCAGCGCACACTGAAGCGCGGCGAACGAGGATGACACTGTTGCTGGGGAGGGGAGGGGGGGGTTGTTGTTTTTTTTTCTCCCCCATCTCCCCTCAAAACGGAGAGTGGAGCCTTTTGCTTTAAAAGGAGCTAAGGGGGACGGTAGTAAGTTATTGTCTTTTTCTAACAGGGTCCTCCGCTCCTGTCCGAGTGCGTGTGAGGAGGGGTGGGGGGGGGGAGGGGATCACGCCGAGGTGACGTTGGGCTGATGCGGGGCGCTCTGGCCGCCCTCGTGGTGAGCCAGGGGGGCGTTTGTGGTGTTGTTGTTGTTGTTGGTGGCGGCGGCGGTGGGGTGCTGCTGCTGCTGCTGCTGTTGCTGCTGCGGCGGCGAGGTGCTGCCGGCCGGGCTGAGCTGGGTGGACAGCTGGCCCAGCTGCTCCGTGTTGGCCAGAGACTTCAGCACGGCGTTCTCCCGCTCCAGCACCGAGTTCCGCTCGTACAGCTCCTTGATCTGCTCCTTCAGCACCTCCACCTCCTCGCGCACGGCGTACATCAGGTGGCTCTTCACCAAGTCCTGAGAGAGAGGGAGAGGGAGAGAGAGAGGGAGAGAGAGACTGACATTAGCATACAAAGGGTTTAGTTTCAAAATACCACATACCCATTTTTAAGAAAAAAAATCATCACTTGCAATTCATCACTCCATCTTTCAAAAACACTGTGGATTCCATCCTCAAAAATGTTATTTTGTAGACAAAGGCCTTGTTTTATTGGGGAGTATTTGTTTGTTAATCTGGTATTATCTTTGGCTCTAAGCGCTCATTGCTGTGGTGTTTCTGCACTGCACTTCCCAGAGATCCGCTGTCAATCAAACAGTGTGGGCGGGACTGTGACATCTTGGATTTTCTGTTGATGCAGTTTGAGTTTCTCTTTTCTCTGTCTGTTCAGCCACGGTGGCTATCTCATGCTAACTACCCAGTTCTTCTTCTTCTGTTTATTCCAAACACACCGGAAAAATAAACCGCATCACTTCCTGCGCGGCAGAGGATTTTTCCCAGGAAAAGAGATACCAGACAAACAGCAAATGTAAAAGCTTTCATGAACTGGATATAGATTAAATCACTGTTGTGTCAGCTGGTCATAGAGAGCAGCAAAATGGATATTTATTTTTGAAAATGTCTCAGATTGTTATGTTAAATGTTTCTCCAAGTGAGTTTCATGTTCAAGTCAGCAACCATTCTCTCTAAGTGTCACATTTTTCCAACATCCGCAAGTCATTGTGAAACATCATACAAGCCTGTAAAGAATTTGTGTCATCTGACCCAACTTCTTTTTCCAGGCGACACGGCAGACAAGACATGATCACTGACAGCGAAAGTGTGACAGACTCACCATGGCCTGCTCAATCTTGTTATCGATGGCAACGACGCTGGCACCGGATGCACTGTGGAGAGAAAAGACAAGAGTTACAACACGATACTCATCTGTCATCCAACTCCTTTTGAGCGATAACATCTGTTTCACATTCGCTTTGATGACCAAATAACCGATCCTCATGGGTTTTCTGTAACAAATGGAAAACCGCCAACATTACAAGCCTGAGCGTGTCAAATGTGACCTCATAAAATTTCACTTGTACATCGGAGTCAAAACCATGACATCCTTTTCCAACGTGCAGATAAAGAGAGTCAGAGTGGCATCATCTCCCAAAGAATGAGCTTCACAGAGAAACAACGATATTATCTTTTCCAAAGTAGAGGCTAAACAGAGATAGAATAACATGATCGTTTCCAAAGTAGAGGCTGACCCAAAATAGAAAGATGTTGAACTTTTCCAAAAGTACTTGACAGAGAGAGATAAGAGTTGGCATTTTAATGTTTTCAATGCAGTGCTGAACGCTTTCCATCCCACACAGAGACAGGGCTGAATGTGAAATCTGTTTTCAGTACAGGAGAGGAGGGGAGTAAAGAACACGGTCCTCTTATCAACTGTTTCACACAGACCAGACTGTGAATTTAGCCGTGCCAGAGGTTTACATGAAAAAGTATGAGGGTGAGGGGCGAAACGTCAAGAGGTGAAGAGGTTTCATGCAAAATAGTCCACAAAGTAGCCCTTAGAGAGCTTCCAATGGTTCCCGGCAAAAGGAGGAATAATTACATTTCACTGTTATTCCATTACATAGAAGTAACTCAATCAGAAAATGTTGAGGATGACTACTTTGATCATAGCTTTCACTCTCCTCATTGTTGCTTCTACACTTGCTGTACAGACAGTAATACAATTCTATAAAGACAAATATTCTCTAATGGGCTTCCTTATGACAAAATCTTATCAAATGGGGGTATGTGGTCTAAATCAAATGAATTTGGGGATCCTTGGGCATGAACATGTCTGTGATCTCCTGGCCTACATCAATGACACAATACAGTTCACTTTGCAAACCTTCATTAAGCCGGCAGCGGTGAAAGAGCCTCACATGACGCGTTTCATCCAAACAATAGAGGCTCGTGCCCACTCCGAGGCAAATACAGTCAAATCAGGTTCAGAGCAGGGCTTGTAAAAAACAGAGAATAATCAAATATGTCTCATAATCGAGAACAGAGAATTCATACATTTTCACCCGATTTGTAAATTGATCGCTGGTGGCGAATCAGCCGCACCCACGAATTAACTCCTTCAACCTGAGCAGCCATGCACTGTTACTGTAAGCCATTTTTCATTTCAGTGCAAAAAAAATAAATAAAAAAATACATGGATAAAGAAACGGATTCAACTGCGAGTGGCTGGAACGCAAAAAATGCAAACGCTCAATTTCGAGGAGCATCGGTAAATGTGGCTACTGCTGCAGATTTGCACGGATGCAAAAGGTTTTAATGAAATTTGTTGCATGCAAATCGCTTCACGGATCCTACTTTGTTGAAACATTGAAGATCATATTAGACCAGTGCAGTAACATTTTGTTCTACCACCCGCCTCCTCCCTCTTCTCCCGGTGCAAAAGCGTAAACCCTCTTTAACAGAAAACACGATAAACTTACATCAGCGATCAACAGCTCCTTAATTATTTCAATTATCGGAGTTTAGTTCAGGGAAAAAAATGCGGGGTCTTTATCCGTCTAAACGGCTCTTTTCCAGACAGACGGGTCTCTCTTGCTCAACCCACCGCCCTGCTCGGATCTGGATGCAAAACAAAAAGCTCTGACGCGTTTCACACCGCTAGAAGGAGCTCTGACGAGATTCTGTCTCTGTGAGGGAACATTATGTGCAGATAGCCTCGAATAACTATGATTTATAACTCATTTCTCACTGTAGTCTGGTGAGGAGACGAATATAAGGAGATATAAGCTGGATCAAACAGCACGCACACTTGTTTCCTCAAGTCGGTTCCATGGAAATAAGAAAAAAAGAAAAAAAAGGAAAAAGAAAACAAAGAAGAAAAAACATACAAATGACCATGCTGGAAGTTGAAAATAAAGTAAACTACATATCAAACATCCCAGGATTTCATCTCGCCAGTCTGGAACGCTGCGTCCTTGGAGAGGTGTACTTATGTTTGTTTATGTTTAGGTCAGGATGGAGCTAGAGACGCAACTGGTGAAACTGGAAAAAAAAACATAAATATATAAAAGTCCCCATGCTGTGAAACTCCTAAAACACCAAACGATTACTACTAAAACTATCAGGCAACAATAGATAGGTGTATGGAAAGGAAAGGCCTGTGCATCACCGCGTGATGCCCAACAACAACATACGTGCGCTCCAGCATGTGTTTGGAGCACACAAGGAAAAACGTGGAGAGACGCACGGCGCACTGAAAACAAACTGCAGCAACAAATTGCACACTTAAGGAAAACATTGTGGTCTTGCCCACCAGCGGAGAAAACTTCGCCTAATGCCACACAGCTGATGGCAAACTACTTAAAACATCCATGGCACAAACTGAGCGCAAATGGCCATAAAGAGGATCGGGTTTCACCAGTGTAATTGTCCGTGATGGCATTGGCACTTAGTAGATCCATCTGAGTTGGAGCCAAACGTCTAAACTCAATATAAAACTAATAAAAGGGGGCTGATGTAGTAGGAATATGCCACAAAGCCAACATAAAATATAACCTAAAGTGGGATAATGCGCAAACCATGTGAGAGGCAGTGTAACCCCAAATAAAACATAATGCGCACACCACAAACGAGGTAATACAACCTAAAATAAAACCTAATGCACAGATCATATGAAAGGTAATACATCGTAGAATATAAGCCAAGACACACACAGTATCCTGAGTCCATTACCTGATGCATCTCGCCCTGTAAGAAACCAAACGTCCCGAATAAGTCGGTGAGGATCCTGGCGAGCAGGGGAGACTGTAACTCATTCTGCAGCGCATGGTTTCTCCAAAAGTGTTCCAATATAAACAAAAAAAACCCAACAAAGTCCAATGTGTTCAAATTCAACCGCGACTGTGTCTTCTTTTAGGGAAGACAGGGATCAGTGCTTTGGCTTGGAGCTGAGAGTGTAAACGGTCTTTAAAACCCGCACAGTCACACGGCGAGGGACTTGAACTGTGAATACAAGGGGGCGGAGTTCAGCTTCCTTCGCTCAGCCCTTCATGTACTCATCCGGAGGAGTTATATAAAAGTTAACTTATGTACAGCCAAAACATATCCACAGCGACACCCGTGGCACAGCGCGACTTATTTAAATGATGAAAAGCAATCAACAGTGAGAAAATGTATTTATGTTGTTTTATGTCTACTGTACTACACTGTATGACGTCCTGCTAGTAATGTGAAACTCTTAAGTTCTCCACATGTTTCTGCAGCAGTGTCACCAAAACACATTCCTCCACATTTACTGGACTTGGGTCACTTAAACTGATTAGGACTCTTAAAACTTTCCATTCACCCTCATCTCTCTAAGCTTTCATGCATTTCTCCGGTGCCCATGGGTACACACTTCAGAGGAAATGTTTTTTTTTTTTTTTTATCTTGTTACTAAAGATACGATAACCATGTTATCCAATGGTCCTTCAATGTGATCATTCTATTTTAAGGGTACACAAGTTGGAGTCTCTGTAAACTGTAAACTGTAAAATCTGCAGAAAATAAGGGACTTACGGCTGACAGCAAAAAGGGATCTGAAGAACTCATTAAACTGGTATTTTTAAGTATGATAATAACCAAATCAAAGTGAAATAAGAAATGCATAGCCTACATGTTTATGTTTTTCCACTTCAACATTAAGCTTATATTAGGTCAATAAAATTAGGGCAAGTCACTTCATGTGTAATCAAATAATCAAGTAATCAAATTTCTAAAGCAATGTTCTACATTTCTTCCATTTTCCTCTGTCTGTCCCTCTTTTCCCTCTCCAGAGGAAATGTAAAGAACAAAACATATGAGCCAAAATAAAAGTCTTTAAACCCCGAGGGTAATTTTCCCTACTAAGCAGCTGAACATGGCGGGTCATTCTTCCTGCTGTGATGACCTACTTTTGTCTCTTTTGGGTTTAGGTACAGACGGTTGCTGTGGAGGTTACAGATTGTGGGTGATGTATAGGCAGGAGTGAGAATGACAGGTCCGTGCTGATGGGATAACAGTAGGGCAAATGAGTCGCATTCCACACCCGGGGACTCGCTTGATTGTGATCTGAAGGCTGATAAACAAAGAGGGAACAAGACATTCCTCCCTTTGAAAGGACCATTTACACATCTGGGACAAAGAGATACAAGAATGCCCACCGGGTTAGGATGGAATGTGTTTTTTATCAGTAACAAAAACAGAGACAGGCAGGTTGGATCAACTTAGCGTGTCAACTGACCCAGAGATTTGGCCCTGAGGAGTGAAGAGAAGTCTTGGGCAGACAAACGGCACCCAAACTAAATTTGTTGGCATTCGGTGTCCCAAGGAAAACTGTACATTTTATTCCGGGAGGAAGACATGTGGAGGTTTATATAAGGACCGCTCGCTGTGTTACCCACAACACGGGCCTTCCCTGCCGGCTGCAGCGGTGCACACATGTGCTGCTGCCCCCAACAAAAGCCCCCAGGACCGCGAGGCAGCGCATTCCTGCTCTCGACACCCTCGGGCGCCAGGCCAGCGCCTCCAGGGACCGAACCGCGGCGGGAACATCTGTGTCACTGCCACCAGCATGCTGCGACAACACACATCCAAGTTCCCCTGGGGGACAGCAGGGTGGATCAGTGGTTATCAAACCTGTCTTGTCACCAGAAAGTCTCGGGTTTGATATAGAGCTGAATAAATAATCAAAATTGCAATATGAACATCTGCAACTACCAACTTGCAGAGGCTGCAATTAATCAAGGATTTCTCAAGACGGTGTTTAACAGCCCCAGGTAATCTTCTGGTCCATGAATCAAATACAATATTGGTGAAAACCTTTCATCATACTAAAAATCAGTAAATGCTGCACTATTATTTCAAAATCACTTTCTTTGCACAATTTCAAAGTTCTAAAAAGTAGACAACAAGAAAAAC
Source organism: Centroberyx affinis (assembly GCF_046629955.1). Taxonomy (NCBI): domain Eukaryota; kingdom Metazoa; phylum Chordata; class Actinopteri; order Beryciformes; family Berycidae; genus Centroberyx; species Centroberyx affinis. Next base: position 97,963 of record NW_027280325.1, on the reverse strand, counting down.
TTGTGGTGATAGTTGCAATATTCTGTCAAATAATCGCAATTCGATTTTTTGTCAATATCTTTCAGCCCTAGTTGGATACCCAGAACAGCCAGTGTTCCCATCAACAGCCATGTGTCCTGCTTAAGGGTCCTTCCTCCTGAGCCCCTACCTGTTTACTCATTATACAGTATGTCAGTCTGGATAAGGGTGTCAGCAAAATGCCCTAAATGTAAATGTTAATGAGTTTGACTTGGGACACTGAAACACAGGAGACACGTGCGGGGCCAGAGTGCGGTCTCCTCCGTCTCTCTGGGTTCATCATCATCACATGATGCTTTACGCCGTCAAAAAAGATCCAATGTGTTCTCCATTAGGGGACAGATGCACCGGCACACTTCCCCGTCCCAATGCATACAAACACACACTGTGGGAGGAGGCAGCTGAATAAATCAGACCTCAGCCTTTCGGTGATAACCCCCCTCTGCGAGTGGATCTCAAAACAAAAGGGTGGGGGAGGAGGTGGGGGGTGGGGGTGTAACAACAGATGATTGCGCTCCCTGACGACTCACTGTTGTCCTCTTTCAAATGCAGAGACCTGGATTAGCCTAAATACAATGGCTCTTGTAGTTCATCATCTCAATAGCTGCAATACAGTTGCTAAACCAGATGAGGTCAGCAGAGGTTCCAATTACTTATGGCACAAAACCTCAGTGAAAACCCAGAGAACGACTCTAGGCAATAACAGTTGGGTAATTTCTTCCCTGAATGATCACAATGAATTCATTTATTGTGCTGCTTAAAGGGAAATTAGTCGACCAGGAGTTCCAGGAGTTTTTAGCTGGCTTAAAAAATGAATAGGTAAAAAAAATCTACCTCTCCTTAGCTCTTACTTAACTTATTTATTTTCCTAGAAAGTCTCTCACATGATCATTCAAGGGTCACAACAACATTGCCTCTTGTGTTCATTACCATTTGTTGCTTGTAATGTCAATGATCAAGGAGTTGAAGCTTGTTTGCGCTCTTTGAAACTCACTCTGGATGGGAGTGTCAGCCAAATGCCTAAAATGTAAATGTGAAATGCTTAAAAAAGTGATCAATTGAACTTTATGCGACTTCTCTATTTGGCTTACTTAAAGGTCATAACAGCTGAATAGCCTAACCATGCTGGCCCTTCACCGCTCTGCTCAACTGATGATCACCCTGCCTGAAAACACAAAGAGGCCAGTATTTTTGCAAGAGGGCGTTCTCAACAGGGGATCTGTGAGCCCTCATGTTTACCTATTTAGTTAGATAAATTAGATAATGGCAGCGTTCACATCCAGTTTTCCATTGGCTCTTACACTGTCATAAATGTCTTAACTCAGTTCATGGGCCACTGAGTGTTAAAATCTTTTCTTTAATAAGTGTAAATATCTGCCAGTGGGATTTCACAAGAATTTTCCACAAGTAAGTGGCACTATCTTGTTAGTTTTAGATTATTCTGCCTTATTTTAAGATATTGCACTTTGTTTAAAAAAATAATAATCTTTAAACATCTTAAACCGCATTGGAAACAAGTTAAATTATCTCATGGAACTGGCACATATTCTCAATTCTCAATGTAAGACATTTTTTGCAGTGTAATCTTTCCATGTAAAGTTCCTAATGAGGTGCTGAGGGTTGACTGGTTGAGGGGATTTAACAACCACTGACCAAATGTAACATTTGCTTGTTGAGATTTTATTTTTCACTGGTAGGTGTGAGTAAAATGATCATTTGGATCGCGAGCTGCTTGGCTTTGGAACTATAAACCTGATCAGGGAGGCCAGTTTCAAGGAAATTAAAAGGCCATCCACATGGTTGTCATGATCCAAAAGAACAACTTGAAACCTGGAGAGCGCAACGGGGAAATGAGATACACAAGGCAGCACGCAAGGTATGCTTGGTATTGGATGATGCATGCTTTAAGTTTGTCAGAAAGACTTGAATTTGCATATTGCACTGAAACACAAAGCGAAAAAAACATTTTGACGTGCCCCGATCCTGATTCCACTGTAAAGCAGGTAGTCATCTTTCCAACGATGACAACTGCAGGATGCTGGAGATAAGGTAATCTGTTCCTCTGAATGAGGTAGGCGTTTTGTTTTTTTCGGTGGCTGCATTGTTGGGACTTGTCGTCTACATATGGTGTGGTTCATGTTGACACAACGGAAACTAAACAAAAGAGGGACCTCAGAGACCCCCGGACTGCGGATGGAAGCTGTGGACTCGTTTTATTTTTCCGGTGCTAAATGGGAGTCATGAGCTGGGTGTCTCTGCTGCCACCGAGCTTCCCTGTAAACAGACCGAAGGAACTGGCCCACTCGCACTCTCTCGCCTGTTGCATAATCCCCGGGACTGACGCACAAACAGCTCCTCTATCTGCTGAAGTCCCCACATGTAGCGCTGGAAGCCCACCGGCCCGCCCTCCCTGGACTCATAGGCACCTCTGACGGGGGTCACAGCTGGTGGGCCGGCTTGAGGACAACTGGGAGTGTGTGACGGGACGGGGGTCCGCAATGGCTAAACACATGCAGGGATCAGATCCGAAATCTGGCCAATGAGGCGAGCTTCATCCACACACTCATCAGTTACAGCCGGGTTAAGGAGGGTCTCGTTATTTTGGCCTATCTTGAGGCTAGAATAGCTGCCAGCTGGGATGTTTGTTAGTGGTTGACAACCCTCTCCCACCTCCACCCCCCTAAACAATAAAGAGCAAGAGTGTAATGTGACCATCAAACTCCATATGCAAACACAGCGGGGGAAGCAGGGCAAGGGTCCTCCAGTCTTAAATAATCACTGCCAAAAAAGCGTTCACGTAAGACCAGCTCCTCAGTACGCACCGTGTACTCCTGTATCATATTTCACTACCTTCTCTCTGCTACCTTGTCTAAGTGATAGGGCCCTGTGCCACTCATTTGGCTCGATGAGGATTAAGACCCCACTGGAATGTGTTAAAAGTAATAGTGTTACTCCTGAGGCTTAATGGGAAAATCCTGGCACCTCACCGTTAATGAGCCTCTGTATTCAGCGGAGCATTTATCACGGGATCAAGGACTTAGCCTCATTTGGGCTTCCTCTCTGAAGTGGAGGGCCCGGGTCAGCCCGGGTCATTTTAATGTAGTTAGGAGCTGTGCTGCAAAACACCGGGGCTAATACGCGTCTCAGCTGCTGCTTCTCACCCCGGCTTCACCCTGGCTGTCTGAAGCTTGAGGTTCAGTCATGACTTGACATTGCACAGCAGGGGGGGGTGGCTGAAGTTTAGAAAAGTGAGTTTGTGGCCAGATTGAATCGCTGGACCAGGTGATAAAACTGAGGTGAAATGAATAACTCTCTCCCCTCCCTCCCTCACTACTATTGGGGTGCCCATGAGTTTGGCACTTGACCCTCAGCCAGTTGACCCAGGGAGGATGCTCAATAGCCAGAAGTAGAAGCCTATGACTATATTGGGCAGCTACCAGGTGTGAATACATTTCACTGTGTGAGTGGGCGATGCTGAAAAAGAACATGTGTGCTCAACAAACTTATCCTGGATAAATAAAGGTCAAATGTCAGCGGGGTTTCCAAAGATAAAGTTGACAGGATGAAAATGTCTCCATACAGGGCAGAGTCTGAGAGACGCTTCTGTTACGCAAGTGTTTTAAATCATCGGTGGTTATGATGATCTCCATCCATTCCTCCCTGTGTTTCAAAGGCTCGTAAAGTTTAAGATCTGAGCTCTGTGCAATGTCGAGTCATGTCATGTCCATCAAGACCTGCAGTCAGTGGTTTGGGGGGGGGGCCCTCCAGTGGAGCCACTGATAATCCGTTCAAAATTATGTACTTAGTGTTGCGTACGGCCCTTAGCAAAACCCTGAAATTGAATTGGTTTGGGTGCACTGAGGACATGACCTGCAGGCTGTTGCAATTACAATGGGGGGTGGGGTACAATTGAAGCAATAGTAAGAGTAAAGACGGGGTATTTGGTGAAAATGAAAGTTAAATAAATGGGTGACATTTTATAAAAACACCATCATTTTATGAGAGAATTTCTCATTTCAGGCAAACTAAGGTGACGAACAGGGTCCTTTCCTAACACACCAGCAATGAAACTCTTTCCCTTTCCCACGTTCAACTTTCTTCCTCCTCTTCATAATGAAATGTTTGTTTCCATGTCATAAACAGCGGCTGCATACCTGGTCTGGATCAAATCACTCTCCATGGCAGAGCATGGGGCCGCTGGTCAGGTGCGCTCAGTCGGAATATAAATCTGTCTTTTCTTTATTGTCCATAATCATAAAGTTGTTCATTGTGGGTTGAGGGCAGTAAAAGGGCCGCTGCTGCTGTAGTTGGGACCAATCACAAACTCACAATGGTTCCATTCAGCGGGCCAACTGATAGCCTTCCTGGAATGTTTACAAATGCAAGTTCAACTTGTAATTTAGTTAGGTTAAAAGAAACTGAGTCATCTCTCGCTTGTTGCTGTTTAAAGTAGAACTGTCAAAGGACTGTTACATTGAAAAACACAATTTTCCAGCTTTCTGCTTGGTTATGAGGCTACTTGGGCTGTAAATTGTCATGAATGAAAATTGAAAATCAGGTTTTGTTATGTTTTAAATGTACATAAACATATTTTCCATCAAGAATTACGGTAAAATTGGTTGCATTTTTTGTCCCAGCTTTCCTAGTTCCTGGAAATGCACGACCCTCTTTATCACAAGTGTGACTGGTCTGTTGTGACTAGATTGCTACTTTTGAAAAGCTAATGATTCGCATCATTAAACATGAAAGATAGTCGTTGTTGTGTAATACCAGGGTGTCAGCCTGCACAAAGCCCAAGAGGAAAATTTACGGTGAGATTGGTAATTTCATTGGCACGTATCAGATGGCTCCGTTTCTATTCAGTGTCCCCATGCAGCGGACTGCTTTCTAAATTTGACTCAACACTCGGGTTTGCCAAGTTTGCCAGGTTGACACCTGTCATTCCATTAAATCAACTCAAATAAGCAACGATTTGCAGGAAGCCACCACTATTTATTCACAGGTAATGTTACCTTTCATATGCTATTGCCTCTAATGCTTGTGTCTGTCCAACAATTTTTATGATTTTCATTATTATTTATAGTTTACATGCATGGTCACCTCCAGTGTGTGATTGGCCGTCAACTTGTCAATCAATGCTCTATTGTTAATGGAAAGGATACATCCAGAGTTACCAATGTGGGAGCATAAAGCCAGTAGTTTTTGGTGAAACCTTTTTTTTTTGGTGATTTATTGCACTTTTAAGGTGATTTGCCAACAGCACAAACTGAATTAAAAGTCACCAACATGGGCCTTTAACAGGAAGAGATTTAAGCAGAGTGGCTGCAGATGTGGCATTGTAAAGATAAACAGGCAGGCATGTTTTGATCACCACAACTTAGCAGATACTTGCTCAAAATACCATTACTGGATGTGCAAAGACCGCGAGTGATCTGGGAGCACACCGCCCAACTGAGGTTTTACATTTTTCACAAGGCAATCATTTTCAGGAATGCTCCTTTGTGCCCTCAAACTGTTTGCAAGCAAGTCCCCCACTTCCAACAAGTCCAACCTTGCAAGAGAGCTGGCTCGAGACAAAGGGAGGTGGATTGAGGCGGCTCCCTCAGGTTTACCTGCGGTTAGTTGAAACAGTTTTGAATAAAGCTTCACTGTTAGTCGCGGAGCCCAGAGGCAATCTATAGCTGGATGGTGAACAAACAGAAGCTCTAAATCCTTAGCCAGCTAAGGCACCGCACTTACAAAACTACTACTGTTGTTTGACGCAAACGTTCACATTTCATCTGGACAGGCTTGCTTTGAAGAACATTATGGAAATAAAGACACGGACTATGGTGCATCTTTCATGCTCAGCACAGTGCGTCACACACACATACAAACACTTATTGACTGGATATGACTCATGACATAGTTTGATCTGTAGTACTCATTTGAACTTCTTTTTTAAAGGTTACATGACTACAGCTGTAACCGATGATGTGAGCGTAGATAAACATGGGGGATATTCACATGCCACCCATCATGCAGTGTGCAACGCTTAACAAATCAATTGATGCATGGGACCAATCCCTAACATCACAAGTGTGAAATCAGACTAGGAAAGAAAAGCATAAACCATAGTACTCCACCTATTCCACCCAATATAAACAGCCATGAGCTGTAACAAATTTAAAATACATTAGCTCAGCTCCTTGGAGCAGGGGTTCCCAAAGTTTTTCATGTCAACGACTGCCAAGTAAATAAATCGGCTTTAGACCAGAGCCATTTAATGGAGGTTTTGTCCCCGGGACGCCCCAGCTGAGCTAAGGTTCTTGTTGTTTGCCTGTAATGTAGATGGGAAATTACATTGGAGTGAGTAAATCCTTTGATCAGAATACACATTACACATTCTCTCATTGTGCTAACTTCTGGCTAATGAAGTACCAGTGAAAGTAAACTAATCATCTTCCTGGGGACACCCTGGAACCCCGTCAAGGACCCCAGGGGGTCCCTGGACCCAGTTTGGAAATCACTGCTTTAGGGGTCTTTGCTTAAGACATTCTCAAATAATTTCACGACACGGCAAGCCTCCCACATGTTCACCATACTTTGAATGGGATGTGTCCTTATGAGCAACTCCAAAGGTGTTTGTTGGCAGCAAATCAAATATCCATGGCAGAGAGTCAAGTCCTCAAACAGCCTCGATGAGACCGCACATGGGAACGCTTTCAACTGCCTCAAAATATAACAAAAGAGAGGCCATGACTAATGCAAACCACGGAAAACCACCACAAAATGACATCAAAAATCAAAATCAACTGGCACTCCTGAGGTTATTTGACAGGTACTGAAGAGAGGATTAATTAACAATACATGTGATAATATAACCTACTCTACCAACCTAATCTACTCAAGGCAGGTTCCTCAGCTCCACAACTAAATGCTCTGTATCGTAAGCAAGTAAAGAGTAAAGTAAAGCAAGTAGTAAAAAAGAAAATATCCTAATACGAGGCAAATATGAGCACACTCCGTTGCACAGGAAGAAAACAAGGTTGCAACCAGAAAGACAAACTAACGGTGAGGATTTTCTACACATTTGCCATTTCAAAACTGTACTTTTTCCAGACAAATTTCCTGGACTGACTTTGAAGATTTCAGTCGGTGTTCATTATGATGTATGCTGATACATGACCAGGTCTCTCTTGAAAAAGAGATTGCATCTCAATGAGACAACCTGGTAAAATAAAGGTTCAATAAAATAACGGCTTGGCAAAACGAGTCCACTACCCCATATGATTCAACAGCTGCTAATTATCTCCATACCAACAAAACAAACAAAACAAAGTCAAAACATGAAATGACAGCGGCGTCTACAACTACATAAAACATGTATTTATACGTGTATCAGAATTGACAAAGCATTTTTCCATACTTTTCCAGACTGTATGTCTAATTCCAAACATTTTTAAGACCTGGAAATGATCAAATCAGTTTCCTATACTTCAGACTTTCCAGTCCTATGCAGGAACCAAAATCCATGCAGCAGAACAATAAGACACATTTTACACTAAGGTTAATATTGGTTATTTAACCCAATGTAATTCTGCAGCAGTGTGTTTCTCAAAATATTTATTTTATCTTTTTGTAGTAGTGTTGGGGATAATTTTTCTAAACACTGGCGCTATATTTTTTGTATTATAGGAGAACATTGAGCTAAATTTGGTAATTTCACATGTTCTTGAGCCATGGGAGTAGTTTCTCTCGCTGTGGTGATACAGCAGGATGAATAAGGGAAACACTGTGCTGTGAATTGACCTTTGAGGTGAATTCGGTTTAGTTGGTTGCACTTCACACAAAAAGACCCAAAAGCTCACTACTGGTCAGTTATGAGTGTTGTCTCTATTGATAAATCTATGGTGACCATAAGTCTACTTTCTTTCATTCTTTCCTCGGTCATTTCTTTGGCTTTAGGATCAAATTCTTCAGAGATTTGTATTCACTTTCCCAAAGTTAATGAGGCAAAATGAGACACTAATCATCGGCTTCTCATCTCTCCTAATATACAACTGACAATCCATCTTTACAGAGTATTACGTAACATAACACAGCCTGCGTCATGTTATCTGCTATTTGCGGCGCTAAAACCCCCTGGTGCTACGCTGCGCAATCCGCAGGGGCAAAAGAAGAAACCTGAGCGCCGGATCCTCGTGACTGGCAGAATGTGGACAGTCAAAGTGTCACCGGGTCCTGAAGCGCTGCAAGGACAGAGTGTCACAGAATCCATCCTGACACTTCCTACAATGCCATGCTTTCTCCATGCATTGCACACTCGCGGGTACGGGTGCACTGCTAAAAATGTCCAGCTTGGCAAGCCATTAAATTTAGTACTGAGTCTTAAAATCCTACTATTCTGTAAACAAGGGAGAACATCTACCAATGGGGTGAGATTAAGATTCGATCAATATGGGTTTTTGAAGACTGATACCAATATTTTTAGACTGACGTCGCTAAAAGCTGATATCTCCAATATCTTGTAATAATGTGAACATTTTTCAGCATATTCAGTGTTTCCCTCAGCATTTAATTGTTGTAAGATGGGGAAAGCCTCTGAAACTGCATTTAGACCATCACTGGATACTAAAACTCTACACTGAAACTCAGACTAATGAAATTCTCACAGGGTTAGTAGCTCTTTAAGGCAGGGTGACGCCACTTCTTATTCAATGGCAGGGAAACTGTGGGATACATTTCTGCCTTTAACTGATGAATTTATATCCAAAAAAACATAACTGAACAATTAAATCAATAAATAAAATGCTGGCAAAAAAAAACTCACTGCATGTTTTCCAGACTGGTTTTATGTAGCTGTGGTCAGTGAGGAACTTCCATCATATCAGAAGCGGACGACATTAACCAGACGATCTAGGATATTAAATAAAAGGCCAATATCGGCCGGATATTTGGGCAAACCGATATATATCAGCCTAAGCCTAGGTGATTCCAGTAAATGCCTTATTTCAAGATAGTGTCACATTTCTAAAAAAAACTCAGAAACAAGTGAAACTGCATTAGAAACTTGTGAAACTGTCTCGCCTTACTGAGTATGTTGTTTAAAAAATATGATTTTAAGACTCCTTGCCAGATTAAATGACTGGTCAAAATGGACATATTTTGCAATGTGGGGGAGTGGAGGGTCTGGCGTATCCAGCCAGTCCAGGCCACACACACACACACACGCAGACACACACCCGAGCTCATACCTATCGTTGACAGGCTTTGACCCTCGTAACCTGCTAGGCCGGAAAGCCTGGTAGAAAGCAGTGGATGGGTTCCTGTATTTTAACAGGGGGGAAAAAAGAGACAGGAGAAACATGAGTACGGGAAGAGAGACATGTACACAGGGAGGGAGAGAGAGAGAGAGAGAGAGAGAGAGAGCAAGAGAGTGAGAGCAAGAGAGTGAGATGAGGAAGAGACATGCCAACAGAGAGAGAGAGAGAGAGGAGGGAGAGAGACATGTACACAGGGAGAGAGAGACATGAGGAAGAGAGACATGCCCACAGAGAGAGAGAGAGATGAGGAAGAGAGACATGCCCACAGAGAGAGAGACATGAGGAAGAGAGACTTTACCACAGAGAGAGAGATGAGGAAGAGAGACTTGCCAACAGAGAGAAATACTGTGAAAGAGAAAGAAGAGGAAGAGTCTGAACTACGCTGAGAGGTCAGAGATAGTTGGTGCTATTCAGAAATCACATGTTGTATTAAGGCCAAGGGCTCTTAAACATTTTGGGCCCTGTGTTCCAATCATAGCACATTTAGCCTTGCCCTATGATGCAGGCTACTGAAAATAGACTATTACATTTGTCATGTGCGGGACCCACCGGAAAAGGGACTGCAGCCAATTTTTTAGTCCTGACATTAGTTTAGGAAACAGAGGATCTACACCAACAGGCTGCGAGAATTATCTTTTTCGTCAAGGTAGTAGGGAAGTCACGATACATTTAGCTCAAGGTTCGGTTCGATACACAACGCTGGGTTCACGGTTTGATATTATCACAATATTTTGAGCAAAATCTGAATGAAGGCAACTGTGACTGAAAAAAAATCCCTTTTTTATTTCTGAATAATAACAAAAGTGGAAACCATACAGGGGCCGACTACAGGTTTCGGCAAATTAAACCATGCATTTCGACAGATTTTTGTAGCACAGAATTTCGAGTCAAACTTTCATTACCTCTCCAGGCAACAGGATCACATGTCACCTCCGTGTCAGAGATTATCAGGATAGAAAGTTAACTTTTTGTGTCATTTCTTGTCAGGAAATAACTTTCATGAATTTACTGGATACTTTACAAGCCGAACAGAAAGGATACTCCAAGCAGCGGAGGTATTCACCCTGGAGGTAATACAACCTGCTTCCAAATCTCAGTTTGAATTTAAAAATGGTGAAAGAGTAAGAGTTTTGGTGGTCACTTAATAAGCTTGGCTGTAACAAGGATCTATTTGTTTAAGTGAAAATGTTCGTAAAATATTGAACTGAAGACATTTTCCCCCTCATATTTATTGTCTGAATACAAGGACTGACAGTATGTCAAAGCTAAATGTGAGTTTTACATGTAACATAATGCCATTTGGTGCACGCTTTTACCCAAAGAGCCTTACACTACCATGAGTGCATACATTTTTAGCATGGGTGGCCCCATGTATTTTGAGCCTGTAAAAGGTTTGTTTACATTTGTAATGTTTGCACACACTAGTGTAAGACAGATCTGTGTTTTATGTCTTGATGGGCTCAGTAGGCTCCTAAAAGCTTATTCTCCATCTACAAGACAAACATGCAATACTAAAATGTGTCAAATAAATTCCAGATTGCCGTGTACTGAGGTGGAGTGCAAGAAACAGGGCATTTATGTGAACAATTTGTTAAAGCTTTTGCAGTTCTACAACCATTATGAGAAATCAAACCCCAAAACAATTCTCACTAGAACCAAAACTCAAACAAAAGGACAATCCAGGCACTCCAAATATAAACATATAACCACAAGGAAGAAAATACTTAAAAAGCCTTTATTGTAGTGGCTAAATCATTAAAAAAGCAAACATGTTTCGACCACTGTAGGTCTTCTTCAGGGCTTTAAACACCCTGTTTTTTTAAGTATTTTCTTCCTCGTGCTTATATTTTTATATTTGGAGTGCCTGGATTGTCCTTTTGTTTGTAGCACTCTTTTTTCCCCGTTTTCCAAGAGCACCCGATACATTTTTGATCCTAGTTTGACAATATAGAGAAATCAGTCATTTCCTTTTTTAGAACCAAAACTCATTTCACAAAATGACAGGGATGACATGCAAAGTTATGGGTCTAATGCTGTTTGGACAAAACTGAATGCAAAACAAAAACAAACACAAATGAAAAGTCAGTTTATAGATTGGGCAAATGCATCAATCCCGCAGGCTCCAAGTTGATGTCAGTGACCTTGCTGTCTGCACTACAAATATAAAACTTCCTATGGGAGACTTGGCCCACAATAAGAGCAAGGGTGGTCTCCAAAACCGTAAACTGGACAGTTTCACGAGGACAAAAGCGGGCGGGAGATCGGAATGCACCTAGGAAACTAGAAAAGCAGTTTCTAGTTCAGTATCCATCCACTACTGTATTGGCGACTATCAGGGATGATTTACAGCCGAGTTTTTCCAAATCTGAGCCCATGACAGATTTATCTCTGCCCCGCCTCACCAATAAGCAGGACACGTTTTTAAAGAGTTGCCTCATGAACTAGTAAGGCGTTTAGGCGCTGCAAGTTTCAGAAGCACGCAAACAACATACCTCCAATACAGCAGCTGTGAGCTCGCCTGTCTGTCACAGCTTTGGAAACAGCCAAAATATGTGGTTTTATTGGGGAGGGACAGAGTTTTGAAGGCACGATGAGTTCATTAGGGTGACGAAAGAGAGGCATGCAGAAATAACTAAAAGAGACAAGAGAAGCTGAGTGAAAAGAGGCAGCCTAAAATCGAAGTGAGGGATGGAGGAACGAGCGGCGCATCATCTCACGTGAGCCGCCTGCAGCAGGTTCACCTTTTGACTTCAAACATAAATTGTAAAGAAAAGAAGGCTATTTTTCAGGGTTCTGAGCAGCACTGCAGCATACACAGGCCAATATACAGTGAACAACTTAGGTAGTTAATGGTTTAAAGGACAAAAATACTGAACCGACCTAGCAGAGAGGTGAATCATACTTGGGCCTGATATATCTCATATACTTAATAGACAGTTGTAAGCTGTAATTAAGCCTAATGTCTATATGAACCGTAAAATAAAGCACTGCTATGTCATCAAATATAAATCAGGTAACTTAATTACAGTCATACTTTAGGCATCTTTACATGTATCACTCTTAAAAGTTCTGCCACATTGTAAACTAAACAAACTTGGCCTATTTGAGTGGATGGATCTTGCATCTTTGCTGGAGGCAAATACTCCTGTAGTCAAATGAGCAGCTTAGTGTGTGTAAAGGTAAGAGGCAAAGAGCTGCCAGGTAAGGTGGAATGAACTTAACCTTATCTGGCTGACCTGCAGCCCCGAGTTGATTCTTGCTAGCAAACGTGAGAGGAACACTCGTGCATCCCCGCGGCAGTAACTTGAACAATAATTATCTCACAGTTGACTGATCTGCGCCTAAGTGCACTTGACTTTCAGGCGAAGGCTTGTCCATCAAAAATTAGTGTTTATGGTTTCCTTATGCATTAGCTGATGAAAAACGCCTCTCAGTACCTGCAGTTCAGGCCACTGCTTGTCCAGTGTTTGCGTGACTCCGGAGAGAGTGGTGTCAAAAACCATGAGCAGATGTGAGCGGAGTCGTATGAGGTGATTTCTAATCCCTGCAATTGGGAGTATTGTAGGTAGCCTGGGTCTATTTTTTATACTTTATTTATCTAGGGAAAAGTTGACTGAGCACACATGCTCTTTTTTTAGCAATGCCCTGCTTCACATTCACACAGTAACACACATTCACACCTGGGAGCTGCTCAGGACAACCAGTCTTCTACTGTTGGTCACTGAGGAGCTCAGCTGGATCATTTGGAGGTGAAGTGCCTTGCTCAAGGACACCGCGATGGTAGCTGTTGAGGGAGGGAGGAGGATTACTTATTCACTTTCAGGGAAGACTTTCCAGGGAATTGAATACTGCCACCTCAGTTTCATTAAATGCAAATCAAAAGGGCTATAACTCTTTTATAACAGTTGCATTAGAGCTGAAATTATGTCCCCGAGTTACTAATAAAGTATGCCGACGTTACATAAAACACAACCAAACACTAAACAGGACAGTAATGAACAGTATGATGCTTCTCTTTTCCTGCTTGTTTACAGAAGTTGTGTCAGTTTATCTTCTTAGTAAATGCAGACTAGTAAAATTAATTTAATAATCAAACAGGCCAATCTTGAATGGCCAGTGCAGCTACATTCAACAATGAGAACTTTGATTTGGTGGAAATCACATTAAAAGGTTATTGTTGTAAAATGGGCATTGGAAGCAAATTTAGCCTTGAGAATGAATGCAATCAAGACAGTCACCCTAAAATAGTCCAAATGTTAAACAAGGCCCTTTGTAACTCCATTATATATTGTAATAACTATGCAAAATGTAATGCAATGAAACCTCATGATGTATTTAGTAAAATGCTGGACACAATGTAAAGACTTTCTGGCAGATAATGTAATAAGTTGCATTTTCTGATGATGTAATAACTTACTGTACTGTAAGACAAAAATCTTTATTTTAATGGGTAACTCTTTCATGGCCTGTAAATGTTTTCCATCAAATATGGCACTCAAAATAAATTTGATAGGTATGTTATGGCATTATTCACCCAAAAAAAAATTGCAAGTCAAAAAGAAATTGCATAACCAGCACATAACGTAATGCCACTCACGATAAAAAATGTGTGCACTTATGGTACTCTGGATAAAAGTGTCCACGAAACAGTAAGTTATGTTATGCTATGTTGTGTTGTGTTATGTTATGTTAGAAACAGAGTATCCACCCTGCAAAGAGGTGCCAAAAACTGGGTCTCACACTGGGTGAATTGCCTGAAGCAGAGTCACGCCAAACTGTCAGATCTGAAAGAGCGTTCGCTGGTCTCATGATGTCTGCTTGACAAGGGATTTAGCAGCCAGAACTTCTGTCAATAAAGAACCTCTGTTGCAGTGTCACAACCCTTTTCACACATAAAGGCCCTTTCAATTCAAACATGCAGAACTATTGGCAGCAGCAACCAAGGTGAAGGATGTTACATAACTTGATCAGTGATGACAATGTTCTCAGAAACAAAAAAGGTAATTCAACAATGCAATACAGATGATATAACGATGATCTAATAGTAATAGTAAGGTTTGATGATGGTCCAACTCCCTGTACTTATCAAAACAAGTAGGCCCATAAAAAGCCCTGTGCTCTGACAGGTTAACAATCATGACATAACACATACAAGTTGAATAATAGAGTCTCAAGTGGGATTTTGCCTATAAAACCTATTCAACTCCTAAAGCCTCCTCAGAAATAGGCTGCTGCAGGAAGCGATAGGCATCAAGGAACGCACACTCCCTTAGGTCACTTAAGGAAAAGTGCTGCTTTTAATGAAAGGTAAAAAAAAAAAAAAATTACACTTCCTCCTTTTAAATAACTTAAAAACAAGGGGTCTTCAGTTCATATACTCAACATAAGAACCGTTCCTTCAGGCAGGAAAACATGAAGGATCAAGTGCGGTTTTGAACTGCAAGAGCCCTTGTTTTCCTGAAGTCGTTTTTCCTGCATAGCGGGCTCTTTGCTGCTCCTATGCACACACACACGGGATGAAGCTGAAAGTATCCATACACGGACATGACTACACGACTATATGTTGATCATACCACACAAGCTCATTGTGCGGGGAGGTTTACAGCAGGATGCAGCAGGCAGGGTGAGTCAGCTGGATGGAGGGATGAGATACGCTGCAGTGGATGGATTTGTTCTCCAAGAGCAGTGATTAGGCTACACCGTGGGAGAGGGGAAGAGGCTGATTGGGAAACAGGGCCGTGCCTCTCTGTATGGGGCAAAGCCTGGAGCCATAACCTAGTCAGGCAAAGTCCCAGCTGTGCAGTTAACCGCCACCCCACCCGACCATGGCCTCTCCTAAAGGCTGGAGCGTGTAGGAAGGCTGCAGTGGAATGGCGTGGGTGAGCGTCTCATCAAACGGCTAAACCTCGACAGAGATGAGAAGAAGGCGGGGGGGCATCGCTGACTCACCTGAACAGAGCGCTGGGAATAAGATCACAGCTCAGGCCTTCGCTCTGTTAAAGGCAGGCTGCAACACTTCTGCCGAGGCTGCCAAAAATGTAAAGTCAGTGAAAGACGAGTGAAAAAATGTCACACTAATATGAAGCAGTCTCGTAAGCGAAGGGTGTTAATTTCTGCTTAGGTTACACATAATTGTTACCATGGCTGGATGAGTCAGGCTAATTCAGAATCTGGGGTGGCCCATTCAGCCGGGTGGCAGCTGATAGCATCAGCCTAGAGGTACAAAAGCCAACCTATCTGCTCAATTGCACTAAGCAGGGCTCAAGTTCATTGACTCAGCCGGTTAAATAAAGCGCAGAATTGGGTCCTGAAGCGTGACGCTGACCCAGTGAACTCTGCCACGTCGGCCCCCAGGTCTGTTTCTGTCTGGGCTAGTCAGCGCCGCTCTGTAACAACACTGCCCCGTCACTCTCCAGTGACTCTGCCTGGGGTCGAATGGGCAAGCCGGCCAGCTGAGGAGAACAGATCTGACACGAACTAAAGGGGAAGTGTAGTGCAGGACACTAACACGACAGACCGAAATGATTCAGCACGTTGCTGATTCTCGGAAAAACAAAAACAAAAAAAACACCTGTCATTCAATTTTTTCATGTTGTTACATGAACTGAACGTTTACATAGTCTTTGCCCTAGATCACAAGTTTTGTGATCTAGGGCCAAGGAATCTTGAATTACCTGGTTCCTGAAAAGTTGATCTTTTGAAGACACATATTGTGTTAACCAGCAGCAGTAACATCTATTCTGCAGCTCCTCATTCCTTTACAATGAAAGCAGTAAAATTAGCCGAGTCCCGCTCATCTAACAGGCCATGCACCCACCTGTGTAATAACACTCTGACATAATGGCATCTATTCTCCAACATATACCATCATATGGATTTTTTTCAATATCGATGTATATCACAGTTTGGCTCACGTGTGCCAAATCATAATGTTAGGGTGTGACGTCAAACAAAACTGAAATTTTCAAACAATATTCCTTAAAGAAAAAGTATTTTTTGCACACCTAAACGTCTTTGAGTGACAGATGCATAGGGCAAAAACCAAAAAGGTAGATACTGAGAGAGAAATATAATCCTGCACACTGTGTCTACACTTACATAATACTTTACTGCAACGTTTCAGTCATAGGACCTTCATCAGGCAAACATTGTCTGTGATGTTTGTTTACCTGATGAAGGTCCTATGACCAAAACATTGCAATAAAGTATTATGCAAGTGTAGACAGTGTGCGGTTTTTAAGTAAAACATGCTTGTTATCATCAGTTTAGACAGAAGAATTGTATATCCCAAAATCACCATATCATGACAATATGATTCTACTGAAAGACAATAAACGATAATATTGGGAGGGAATCCTACCTCTAACCATGGCAAGGTTAGTGCCATGCTGTATTTGTTGAGCTATTCAATAACACACACACACACAAACACACACCATGGCATTGATCCAACGTCTTCTCAGCTGTTGCATTACTCCACTGAGTTTACATGTAGGAGAGGGCAGAGGTTCACATCTCCAGTCTCTCAAACACGCAGCGGAGGAAGCGCTAGCAGATTCCTGTGACAAATCACAACCAACTCCCTTTACATACCGTACTGCGGGTGTGTCTTTCGGATATTTCACTGGCTGCCCCGAGGAAAACTTCCCCTGATCTGGAGCGTT
The DNA here is from genome assembly GCF_046629955.1 of Centroberyx affinis. Lineage (NCBI taxonomy): Eukaryota > Metazoa > Chordata > Actinopteri > Beryciformes > Berycidae > Centroberyx > Centroberyx affinis. The sequence continues at coordinate 80,976 of NW_027280325.1, read as the reverse complement.
CTCAAGTACGGGAAGCTTAAAGCGCCTCCCCTCCCTTCTACAGTTCCACAGATGAGGATGAAAAGGACGAAGCACAGAGAGGGATTTGATGCTGAATGCGCCACGATTAAGTTGTCACAGTTGGCATCGTAACGCGCCTAAGCACTTTCTCGACTTAATCCTTCGTAATGCCTCAAATCGAATCATTTCACTGTGTACACGCGTCCTTACGGCAACCATTCAGGATCCTGTGAAAACACCTGACACCGATTAACAGATTGGGTGCAAAACAAAAATAGTAGTGCCTTTCCCTTCATCATTGTAGCCACATCACATCCTCCTCTCTCCCATGTGCACTTGTTTCAAGTACACACATCTACCCAGTTCATATTTCTTTACTTAGCACTTCTGTATTATATATAAACATTCAAAAGATACAAAAATATTTGTTATTGTCTAGGCATTGTGGCTTTGACTCTCCCACTCCTTACTACCAGTGGTTTGAAATGTTAAAGCACATTTATATGAGCTTAATCTGACTTAACTCTTATTCTCCGGCTGTATGTCACTGGATAAGAACGTCAGCTAAAAGCCTGAAAATGTAAAATTTAAAATGTAAAATGTGTACTGTCTGTGTGACTGTGACTGACTCGGATTGAGCATACAGAGGCATGACGGTGTGAAAGCTGGCGCATACATTCGTCATCACCTGACTCGTCATCATCTGGAGGCACGAGGAATTGCACCATAGTGCAGATCAGAAGGCTGAACAGGCTCACGTTAGTTAACCGCTTGTTATAGGGCTGGAAGAGAAAATCAATATTAAAGCAATCAAATTTAAAGCATCAAGAAGATTAAAAGCCTTGGAAATCTTGGATTGTCACAATGACAACTTGTGTTTTTATAGTTTGCGGGTATTTTTTAATGAGGAAATCAAGTGATTACAGTCTGATTCTTTGTAGAAAAGCAGACGCCGTGTACCAGTGCCAAACATAATTTCTCTACTGCATGATGAAATGCGCTCAACAAAGAGGAATCAAAAGAAGTAACATTTCAGACGTGGTAATGGTTACACACACACACACACACACACACACACGCACGCACACACACATAAATACAGACACGTCTATTGTTGGGCGCCAGGAGACAAATGATGACATCATCTGGATGTCCTCAAAGCATGAAATTAGGGGGCATGAGTTGGGGCACATTAATGACGAATCCAACCTGATTCAGTGATAAGCCTAGGTGCCGTCTGCTCTAGACCACAGTGTCGGGTGAATGAATAAACTGTTACCGGTCGGCTCAGACGCTATGACTCACGTCCGCTTCCCTGCAGAGGCCTGTTCGCTGTAAGACACGGGGGGGAACAGAAAGCGCTCGAATGCTGACGAGAGGAAACACTCGAAACGAAGTTGACTCGAGAAAATGAGAACAGGAGCGGAGGAAGTGTTTGACAGAATACGAAAGCGGACATCAAAGCAATGCAGGAAATTGAGGTTCTTCTAACCCCCGCCCCCATCTGAGCTGAAGCAAAGAAAAAAGAAAAAAAAAAAAATCACCCTGACGAATTTGCATTGCCAGTTTCTGGATGTTAGAATCAACTTGCAGAACAGATATATGACCTTAGTTGGCCTTCACAGGTTTTGCTCATCTTCACTCACCCGATGTGAACTCATGGAAAAAAAAACCCTGAAGGGTGAATCTGCTGCTCTGCCTACACAATGATCATGTCAAAACACTATACTAGGGCAGCACAATTATGGATAAACTGCTAATCCCGATTATTATTACTAAATATTGTGATCACAACTATTCACTAATCACTATTAATCTCACAAACTGCTTTAATGCACTTTTTATATCTTTTGCCAAAATACTGACTATTCTCAACTTCAGGGTGTGTTCTTAGTTGAATTAAATGTTTGAATAGTGCCAATAATCCAGTATTCTACAATTATTAATTGTGGAGGCTAAAATCTTGACATCCAATCATACACAATTACTTGTACAACCCTATACATCCATTCTTAGTGTCCCCACATGGGTTTCCAGCTCGTTTTAGAATTATTTTTAAGATTTTACTTTTAAAGTGCTGCATGGTCTGGACCCCAACTACATATCAGACCTTTTAATTCCCTGATCGCTCCTGGCTGTTTTATCTTTTGAATTTCTGCTTACTATAGAAAATATAATAAATAATGAGATATAATACATAAGTAATGTGAGTGACGCTTTTTAAAATCACCATTTTTATAATTTCCTCTTTAATTTTGTTTTATTTTGTGCTCCGTTTTACTTTCTACCACCTGTGTTTTCTATTTTCTCTACCGTGATTTTATTTATTCACTCGTACTTTGCACTTTATGACTTTTTTGCCTTTTCTCATGCTGTAAAGCACGTTGTAACATTTGTTTTTACAAAGAGCTACAAAAATAAAGTTTAGTAATTGTCATCCCACTAAGTAGCACAGAAGAGGAAGTCTGTCGTGGCTTCTCAGTTACAGCAGAGCAGGTGTTCACTGGAGAATGTTGCATGATTGCATCCTTTCCATACATTGAAAAAAAAGTAAATTGGGCATCTCTTCTGTGAATCCAAGGATTATGCTTTATAATCAAGCATCCCTAGTTCTTAATATTCTCTCCTCTCCTATAAGGCCCCTTCAAGATGGCGGCTCACAGGCCAAATCTGCTTCAGGTTTGCTCATCATCCCGGAGCTGATCTGTCTCACTGTGTGTGTACTTACGTAACCCGCAGACAGAACTGTTAAACCCCCCCTTGAGAGGGAGAAGAGGGGTTGGGGAAGAATAACGCAGGCAGTGATTGGTAGTTAGAAAAGCATTGACAAAAAGCTCTGTTTAAAATCCCTGACACCGAGGACGCTGAGATGAAGCCAAAAAGCCCCCAAGCCTTTTCTCTCAAACTCACTCTCTCTTTAACACCGAGTCTCTCTCTAACTCCCTCAGCCACTAACACTCTCAGTCTTACACACACACACACACACACACACACACAGAGAGAGAGCAGCAGAACAGATGAACAGTCACAGGCACCAGTGAGCCAGATCAGTCGGCGACACCCAATGAAAGCGAGCGAGAGGACAGAGAGGGGATGGATGACTCAAACGCAGCTGCCTGCCATGCTTTCCACACATCCTCATTACTCACTATTCAGACATCTCGGGCTCCGGGGGGCCCCAGACACTGAAACCTCGTTGTTAAAACCTCGCTCCACGCTCCGGGAGATTGACTGGCCGCAAAACATGGCTCCGCGGTCTCTACAGCAACCGGTTGGTGGGACTGAAGAACTTCTTAACCTGCAAACTTCCACCCAACTCGTCAGGTGAAGCAACAGCCTCCTCCTCCATATCCCAGGACGAAGCTCTGATCCATGGGGGGAACGAGCTGCCCGACCCCCCAAGGGCTCCACAGACGGCCGCCTCTTTAAAGACTAAAGGCCTAAAAACCTTCCACTACAGAAAGCCATTGTCTGAGAACTGCTGAATCACCTTACCACTGCATTTACCCCAATTACTTTGCTTTTTTTTTTTTCTTTCCCCCCTTTTCCTGTTGTGGTTTACTTGCTTTTTCCTGTAGCGCTTTGAGATGTGCTTTTAATTAAGTATGATGAAAAATAAAATGCATCTTCATTATTATTAGGGTAAATGATCAAGACAAAACTGGCTTTTTATATCATCAGCTACTGTGTAACTCTGCAACTGACACAGGTCACAAGTGTGACACTGGCTGCCCAGAAGTTGCAGCATCCTCACTACATCTACATTGAAGAGAAACGGTACCATTAATAGACGCGGACAAAACTCGCAGATTTCTCTTTCACTTCCTCAACTTTGCACCTGAACATCTGACTTTACTGTAAACTTACAGAGTGGGTGATTGTAAGGTCAGAAATAAATATGGCAACTTCTGACTCAACTCTGAAGGGTCACAGTGGCCAAGAAGATGCATCAACGCTGTTGCTTGAATCACAGGGAAACATCCCACTGACAGACAATTCAAATAACTGCCATGTGTCCTTTGACGCTCTTCATTTGATCCGTCTGTGGCTGCATGGAGCAGATCTGGAAGCAGCCTGTATTTCTCCACCATGACGGCTATCAGCACTTTCAGCCTACTTTCTTTAGAGTGACATTAAAGATAATCCATGGCCTCTTCTACAGTCTGCTTCTTATTGCTTGCAGACTAGCTAGACTACATAGTGCTCATATTTTCAATGTGTCAATACATCTGCACGAGTGTGTTAGGACCTACTGTAAATTACTCAGTCACCACAATTAGTCATGTTACAGTTATTGAATCATATTTGCAAGTATGTTTGCCTCAAAATAGGTCAGTGTTCACCGCAGCTCCAGAAACCTCGCGAAAAACACCCATGTTGGTCCTCTTTCAGAACAGAAGCTGGTTTAACATGCCACTTGACAACACTGGTGTGTATTGGGCCAATAGAGCCAATCGCCTTGTTGGAAAACGCACATGTCTGATGCTTCCTGTGTATTTGTGCCTGGAGGTTGAAGGTAGCTATGCAGAGCGGTCTGAGGTGTGAGGCTCTCATGATTCAGTCCTTGTGGCTGCTAATGCCCGTTAGCCTAATAACTGGCTGCACAGTAGGCTATGGCAACAAACGCAGCTCTGTGAGGCAGTTATTAATAAGATTAGCTTCACGTCCCCCGAACTCTCATCAGCTTACCTTCTTTCAAAAACTTAGGATGTGGTTTTATGAAACACATACTTTTGGATTATGCGGCAATTAGCTATTGAATTCCGACACATTTTCTGTTCCAAATTTCAATACTTGTCCCAAACCAAGGATTTGGTTGATGTTCAGTATGATGGATGCTGACAGTGGCTGGGCAATATGAGCGTCAACTGGGCCATTTCATTCCAACGCTGAATATATGTTACATCAACAAATATCACAATCTGTGAAATGACAGTGGGCCTACAGCTATGTAAAATGTGTCGCCATATACAGTTGAGCTGAACGATAAAACCTTTTTCCATAGTTTTTGTTCAATTTCAAAACTTTTTAAGGGCTGGGAGTTATCAAATTCATCCTCCATACTTTTTTAGACTTTCCAGACCTGCTAACACTGGCTGTAGCACTGTGAAATAGAGACACACCGCACAAACAGACACCTTCAATTATTTGAACAGACACTGGAAGCAGACCTAGTTTAGATATTGAGGATTAAGATTCAAATGTGGCAGCAATCACACTCTCACAACATGGGCTTGATCCAATACAAAACTTGGTCTAATATTCCTTCTAGAAAAAATGCAGTGAAAAAGCCTTGTAGGTCAAAGCAGTTCAGTGTATTACTCAACCACTTCGGGGGTGGTAATATTTCAGCTGCTGTGGCCTCAATTTTGACAAAGCAAGTGACGGTCAGACCAACTTGTTAATTTAGTCTGTTTTCTTATGTGTGTTTGCTGTTGCATAACAAAATAGTTGCCATTCTTTGAGGCGGGTGGTAAAAAAATAAAACAAAAGAGATATTCACACCAGACATGTAATCTAGGTATGGAGTTGCATCCTAACCTGCTGTTTAGGCCAGGGTCACAGAGTGTGGCCGATCACAAATGTCGCTTTGAACTTTCCGAAAATGATGGGTGCCAAAGGTATCCATCGGTTGTCGTTGGCTACAATGCCCCACTCCCCCGCCATACACAAACATATACGCACTCCCTCAACACACACACAGCCCCCCCTTCTCTATGTAGCAGGTACAGAATGGTAACAAGGACCTGACAACAAGTTATCTTTGGTCTTAGGACTTCCCTTGAAATGGGCTGGTACATACTTCGCATACTGTAACCACCCGAAAGAGATTGTGGGAAGGAGGTGGTGGTAGTGGGAAGAGAGAGGAGAGGGAGGGAGGAGGGGTCCGACCTGCTCTGTATCGAGACCGTTTTGGAAAAGACAATAAACACTGATGGTTTGCACACTGCGGCCCGATTCCTGGAACAGCCTGCGACATACTATGTGGCTGATTCAATGGCTTTCCTTCCAGCACAAACCGGGTTAGTTATGGCGGGCGGCCAGGAGCGTGGTTGTTTACTTGCTTTGGCAGGTCTACTCTAATTGGAAGTGATCCCCTGACCACATCTTGCTGAGATAACAGGGTGGGTCTTGCTACGCTAACTCAATTGGCTGCTCGGCCACGCACTGACAGCCCCATCTGATCTTTTTTGAAATTAAAAAAAAAGAAAAAAAAAAGGCAAAAATAAAAACAGACTTGACATGTTTTGAAATCTAAAACAATTCACTCCACCAACAGAGGAGATAATTTTTTGATCCGCCTCTGGACGGGAAAAGTAGTTTTCTCTCTGGGAAAAGGACCAAACATAAACAAGGCTAGTTGGCAGCCATTAATAAGCACTATGGAAGGTAAAGCAGCCTGACTGGGGAACTGGAGAGCTTGTTAAAGTAGAGTCTGCTCAGTTAGCAAGCTAGTAAAAAGTTGCTGGTGAATGCTGAACACCCGACCCCGCAACCCCAAATCCTAGGCATTTTAAGGGAAAGAAGAGGAGAAGTCTGTGTATGAATCAAGGCTGCTGATGAAGGCACAGCTCTCCTGATTAATTAAACCGGAAAACGCAAAGATCTGAATGGGAGGGCAGAGAGAGAGAGAGAGAGAGAGAGGGAGAGAGAGAGAGAGATAGTGCAATGTTAATTTAGAGATAGCAGAGAGAGTGAATAGTTAAATTAAAGAGAAAGAAAAAGAGAGAGATAGGTAATAGTCAAATAAGAGACAGATGGAGAGATAGAGTGGTGATATTAGAGGGAGACAGACAGGGGGCAGGCCAGCGGTCCCACCCCCAAACAGAGAGCAGGTTCGGGCCGTCTGCTCTGCAGCCCGGGGCGTCCGACAATCAGAGCCATTCAGGGCGCTCCAGGAATGCGTCCCCTGGAAGTTCAGGCAGGTCAGCTATCTGTGGAAAATGAGCTGCTCCCTTGTTTCCAGGCGCCGTGGCAACCAAACTACACAACTCCCCCCCCCCATCCCCCTCCTCCCAACCTATCCCTCCCTCCATCGCACGCCACTCCCCCCTGCGTGTTAACACTGCCAAGAGGTAAAAGGGAGGGAGGCGTTGCTGCATTGCACACACGTGCACGTTCAAAATACACACAAACACTCAGAGGAGGCGAGCTCTTCTGAGACAAAATGAAGTGAAAAATTACTTCTCGACCGTAATAACTCATTTTCCATGTCCTAGCGTTCACCTATTTAACTACAAATGCCAAAAAAATCAAACCCTAATAGCTTTCCTTCCTAGAAAACAACATATTTTTAGTGGTTGCTGCATCACAGTAGGCGTACATAAAAACACCAACCATGGGCGTCCTGGTGGCTCGGCGGTCGAAGGCGCACACCATGTAACGGTAATGTCCTGTCCTGGGTTCGAATACGGCCTGGGACCATTGTTGCATGTCACACCCCTCTCTCCTAGTCTCTCCTGTCTCTCTCCACTTTCAACTATCTAAAAAAGGAAAAAGAATGCCCCAAAAAATCTAAAATAAAAATACCAACCAACCATTTTGTCCTTGTTGTTGCACCAAAGTGCAACAACGAGGACAAAATATTCCTCTAACATTTGTCCGATTTTCCAGGACAAATGGAAAAAATAATATACAAATGGCAGGTGTTTGTCAGTTGCCCGAATGAACAAGTTTTAAAAAAAATAAAACTGTATGTTGATGTATGCGGTTCAGTAAGTCATATGTCACCACTATAATATTGTGTAACATGTGTGATTGATTGAAAACTCTTGAGTCGTGCAACACAGGCTTTGACAAGCCACTCAACTCTGAGGAGACGAGCTGGGAAGAAAAACAAGATTAAAGAGACAACAAGAAGTGAAGCGTAATACGGTAATTATTAATAATGGGGGGGGGGGGCAACACGGCATGTTGGGATTTCCATCAGACTGCAGATGCATAAGTGTTGTAGAAATAGTGAATTACTTGTAGCTAACCAAATAGAAAGATTTTCCATTATACCTAAAAGCAATCCAATATTGCCTCGACTGGCAGATGTGCTGTTATGGTGATAACACAACACAGCTGACAGCTATTGAAAGTTAGTCATCTAGCTAGCTGCTAAGCCAATGTTGTTGTGTACCAGCTGCCTGCTGCTATAAAGGCTGCTGACAGCCTGAGTCTTTCAACAACATACAACGTCAACTTTAGAAAACTATGCATGTGGCCAGAAGGTGGCTGGTTCAAATCTCCATCCTGGATGGGAACAATAACTCAGGCTTTGGGCATGCTTCATTTTTCATCATTTCACTGAGAGAGTAAAAGAGTAATGCTCTTCCCTTCCTCAACAGCTACCACTGAGGTCCCTTGAGCAAGGCTATTAATCCTCATTTGCTCCAGTGGAGCTGCTCAGTGGCCAACAGTAGAAGACTGTCATACTGGGCAGCTTCCAGGTGTGAATGTGTGCAGTTGCACAAATGTAAAGCAGGGCAGAGTTGAAAAAGCGCACACGTGCTGAACATAACCTTTCCTTGGGTTAAAGTGTATTCTCAACATCAGTCAGCTGAGGCAGTCAGGTGACAGGACAGACAAGATGAGGAAGATTATCTTCGGTCCTCCCACACTACCTGTTCTTCACCCACGCAATACCTTCCCTCGCTGCAGCATTACTGAGGGTGTTAAAAGTTGCAGAGGCTGTAAGTCAGCTGTCATAAATGACATTTCGGAGGATTTTTCCAGGGCCACCAACATTTTTAGCCATTGAAAGAGACCAAACAGCTTTGCAGTGGGAGAGTCAAACTGCCTCGAGGTAAATAACGACCGACAGTGTCAGGCTGTTTTGCGGAGAGTGAGGGAGGGTGGAGGCACACACTCCAGATAGCTGGAGATATGACTGAGGCCCTCTGGAAACTAAGACCTGGCCCACTAAGCCTAGTGTGCACAAAAGATGTTTTCATGTGACTCAACGCCCCACGTCAACTGAATGCAAGAGGGCCGTTCAAAAGGTGGAGGCATAATGGCGAAGGTGAGCTGGCAAATTAATCCAGGTGGGTGTGTTGGTGTGAATGGATTACGACACCCTTGTCAATTGCCCGAATAATCCAATACTATCAACCCCATTTTACACAGGGCTTAAATCCATACCTTTTCCAGACCTCATGACTGAACCTGAATATTTTGGTGGGTGTTCAATATGATTCATGCTGATAGCAGAAGGGTAATATGAGTCAACATGGTCATAGCCAAGGAATCTATAAAGAAGGAAAAGTTAGATATATCAGAGCCAAGCAGTAGTTGAAGACAGCTTCTGGTCCGTCTCACTCACATCCTGTAAATACGTCTAAGAGCTCGCACTCTTATCAATGAAAATGTACTATGAAAACACCCAAAACATGAGCTGGGAAACCAAATAACAAATTATCAAATTGCTGTTGGTGTCATTGCCAAGGTAGAGGGCATTTGAAACTCAAAAAGTAAGGTATACTTCCCATCCGCTACAATACAAACAGTGCTGCAGGGTTTGGCTCCAATTAATGCTCACACGCATGGCTCTGATGTATCAGACTTCTCCTTTATAGATTCTGAACTGAAGATTATTCTTTCCAACAACAAATGTCATAATACATGAAATGAAAGTGAGTCTTAAACAAAGGATGTGTATTCATATTTGTATTGCAACATAACAATAATACTTTCCATACTTTTCCAAATGTTGCACACTCTTTGTGCAACATTTGGAAATTATCAAATTCATTTTCCATATTTTTCTAGACTTTCAGACCTGTATACGGACCCTCCTTGGAGATGGCGTGCATGCCCAATATGCCACAGAGAGCAGCATCAACCACTGACAAAGAGAGAAAGACAGAGACAGAAAGAGTGAAAGAGAGAGAAAACTTGTGAGAAACTGAGAGAGACTAAAAGAGAGAGGGACAGAGACTGAGAGATAGAGAGACATCAGAGAAAGACGGCTGACCGGCCTGGCTCTTCACAAGTCTTATCTGACACCTTGTAGCGGAGGGGAAGAGCTGCTGAGCCTGACCAGATAGGTTGAGACAGGCAGGGAGGCAGGGAGGGTAGAGGGTCTACTAATCAGTTGGGAGGAGAGGAGGGGAGGAAAAGAGGTCTGGGTGAGCAATGGTCGTGATCAGGTTGGGAAATTACAGCCAACCACAAGCTGGTAAACTTTGGCTGTGGTTACTAAATTTGTCTACTCAACCAGCCGCTTCGGCAGGTAGCCAAGCCTGATTTTAAGGTCCTCTGCTATTCGAAAAACCTAGCTGGTTGGTAAAACAGTGACAGTGGGACAAGAAGGGAGAGGTATCAGCATTCATTGATGCCAATGGATCAAAAAAATAAAAGAAAAAGCTGCATCCTGCCATGGCGGCGACCCGGGAGAAGTCTAGTTCACAGGCACCCAGTGAGGTGGATCAGTCTGTCATATCAGTGGGCACTAAACTGCAGGATTTAGAAAACCCCCCCCCCACCTCCCCCTCCCACCCCCGGATATGAGATCAATATGACCGCATCAGGGCAACAGCAGGGCAGTCCACATAAGCACAGAGCAAATGGCCAAAAGCTGGGTTTCTGCCCACATTACCCAATTCTGCCTTTGAGTCACCCAGTGAAACTTACCACATATATTTAGGATTGGTTCATCCCTGATTAGGCCTAAAGAAAATATGGACCTCACTGGGTCCATAAGCACAATAATCCTGAATCCAGTCTTTTCACCTCCAACAGAATAAAAGACTCTTTCTATCAAGTTGAAAAAAAAAAAGAGAAGAAAAAGATCTCAAACTTCCCTCCTGTGTGGATCTTGGTTAAGGGTGGAAAAAAAAGCCCACACAGAGCAGTGGAGTGCTGAGCCATGACATTACTATTGCCCAACATTCAGGTTAGCTGCTCCCCTCTACATGTGTACAACAGCTTTTACTCATAGTACAAACTAACAGGAACATGCTTATCTGCCACACCCCTCTAGTTTTTCCAATGAGACTGTACAGGGCGAGGGGAAGGGGTCTGTCCTGGGAGCTGTAATTTAGTTAAAGACCAAGCCTTCCTATTGAATGGAGCCAATTTGTCCCAAGGGCAGCTTCATCACTTTATTTGGCAGGGACGCAACGCATTGAGCAGGGATGCTAACCATTCCAAGCTGAAGGGGAATCATTCTCATCTCGCGACTCCACCCCCCCGATGCTTTGTTCCACTTTTGTGATGCACTCTAATTCAGACCAGAGCTAAACAATGAAACTTGGAACCAACTCCCCTACGAGGCTGAGCTCGTGCACAGAACAATGCACCTCTCACAAGGGGAGAAAGTTTGAAATCTTATACGTGTGACCGTTACATAGGGGTTTCTTTGCTGAAAATACCGTTTTCTGCTTCTCGTTGAGATTTATGAGTGGGGTTATGAGTTAACGAGGCATCTTAATTACAACTGATGAAAGTTAAAATAACCCCAGAAACTACTAAGTTGCCTTGGGGCCCACAGCCTCCCTCAAAAATACACACGTTTCAAGGTTAACCAAACTGGCACAGCATTATTCTACACGTGTGTGTGTGTGTGTGTGTGTGTGTACATGCATGTATGCAGCAGGCATGCGTATAAGACAGAATCCATATAGAAAGTCTTGTGAGACCGAAAAGCATCAATAATGAGTACGAGTCAGCAATGGAGAGCAGTGAATAGAGAGCCAATCCAAGGACACAGAGCAAAGCTGATGTGTTAACATGGACCAGGCTGACCAGGACCGGAGTCTGAGGGGCAGAGCGTTCGGCAGAGCGTTCGGCAGAGCGTTCGGCAGAGGCTTGCGGTGCTGATTCAGTCCGGCCGTGTCATCGCTGCCTCCGCCACACAAGCTTACATGCCTGCTATCATTGCCACAAGTCTGTCTGTGTGGGTCTATGTGCCTGTCTGTCCTCTCTACCTCCCTGACACGTCCTGTCCTGCTGCCAGCGTCGCCATGGTTACACAGACAGCCACTGATGTCACTGCACACACACACACACACACACACACACACACGAGAACGATTAGGAAACGGGCACTGGCTGTTCCCCTCATGACATCAGAGCAGGAACAACACACACTGTTTCCTCCCTTTGCACATCAACAACCCCTGTGTGATGCTGCTGGGACAAAGTCTCTTGGTAAACAATGATTAGCTTCAGGAATATCATGGACGGGGGCAATAAAATCAGGCCTCATTTTCTCCCCCCCCCCCCCCCCCCGACCACATACACACACACACACCTCCCTCCTCTGCCTGTGCCATTCCCAACTAGCACTGAGGAAGAGAGCACACTGATAAACAAGGAGGCCTACATAAATACAGGGCAGACCATGCATGTGTGTGGACTCCAGCTCTCATTTAGGTCACGCTCGGCTCAGACATCACCTCTCCGGCAGCCCTGCTCACTCAGAATGGCAAAGAGTGGCAACACTTCAGCTCAAGCTGTGTGAGGGCCCTCCGACAGACCCTAAAAATAGCTACGGTGTGTACATTAGTGGAGTACTGCAGACAATTGAGGAGTCGGTATTTACGACGTTACGTGCGGCGGATCATAACCGGGGGCGAGCACGCTAACCATCTCTCCCAGACAGGAGAGTAAAAAACCGACCTGCTACTTTTGAGTTATTGCTTTCAGTGAAACTGTCGGCTACAAAACACAGATACTTTGTTTGTTGTCATTTATCCAAGGGCTCGTTAACGCCCCCCAACCCAAACAGCCCATTTGGTTGAACAGGGGACTGAAGGAGGGGGCTTTGGGTGTCTATAAAGAGGCGGGTTACTATCCAGTGTTTTGTGGGTAGCCTATTAATGAAAAACACAGAAAATTCCTCCCCTCTGTGCCAGTTCTCATTGGCTCAGTGCCGTCCCCCATCCCTCCTTCCTACCCAAACTACAATTTTACTCTTTCAATAGCACTGTGCAACACAACCAAACATTTCCAGTTATAGTGTACCTAATGCTGGCGCTGGTGAAAGGGGGAGGCGTTCTCCACAGCGCGGAGCATGACCACACTGCTGCAGAATGCCATGGGAATGTTTAACATGAGGGCAAACTTCCAGATACACACTCTCACTCCCTTGCTCGATCTCTCAGTGCTGCTTTCCAGGCAGACATCTGAGCTTTGTTTTCTTCAGAGACTCGGGCAAACAGACATCCGTAGTACATTATTGCATCACTGATTGTACACAGCTGAACAAAACACAAAGTAGTAAACAGTAGTTAATGCAGTGGACTCATTGTGTAACACAGGTTTTTCACATTATACCCTCTCTTACCTGTCCTCGTCCCCGTCCATGGAAATAGGGATGCCAAACAGGCTGTTGACGGTGGGAGTGGGCAGACTGAGGCTCTCAGGGATGAAAGGCTTCATGCCATCCTTCCCTGGCAAAGCGCTGGCGCTGGGCTGAGGTAGGGCATCAGACTTCCGCCTGCTGTCTTCTGCCTGGTTACTGAAGCCAGAGGGAAGGCCTGTCGTGGCCCCCCCGCGGGCTCCCTGGGCCTGGACAAGTCCTCCTGCACCAGACGCCTGGCTCGGCATGCCTGGAGGGGTGTTGGTGGCGCTGGGCACTGTGGCAGGCACGTTCTGGACACCGCTGTGGGAGGTGGCGGTGGTGACGGAAGGTGCAGGGGCAATGCCTACCCCTCCTGAAGGCTGAGACTGGCTGACAGGCTGCTGGAGGCCACTTCCTGGTAGTATGGAGGCCATGGCTGTCCCGCTGCCCACCTGGAGCAGCAGGCCCTGGGCTGAGGCCACCTCCCCGCCCTGAGCCACAATGCCCAGCCCCTGGGCTCCGGGGCCGGCAGGGGTGATGACAGGCGAGGGGCCCTGGCTGGGTGGAGGCCCCATAGAGAGCGAGGCCATGGGAAGGTTCTGAGTGCTTGAGCCTTGTGGCTGGAGAGGGGCAAAGTGCTGCTGACGGTAGTCCGGCTGGCCAGCCGAGAGGCCAGTAGGGTGAGTAGAATAGGCAAACTGCTGGGCCTGCGTGGCAGGAGGCATGATGGGAGATTTCTGCAGCATGGCACCTTGTGGCACACCGTTGAGGCTGCTAGGGAGGAGGGTTTGAGGAGCAACAGGCTGAATATTGACCTGAGCCTGTTGTATTTGCTGCGATGCTGCGGTCGAATATCCCGTGGACTGGAAGGCACTTGCTCCGCTCCCTATCTGAGGGGCCAAGCCGTAGCCTTGCTGCAGAGGCTCAGGGGGGTGGGTGTGATGGGCGACTGAATAGCCACTGTCCGCGGTCGACTCCTGAGCCTGTGCAGAGACGGCACTGGGAACGACCACAGAGCCACCGGTGATCCCTAGTCCGCTGTCCCTGTCTATACTGTGATCGAGGGTCACAGCATGTTTTATACTATCCACAGTCCGGCTAACACTCGAGCCTTCCGAATCTCTCTCATAGAACTCTGTGCATGTCCACCTGCCCCGCCGGAAGGGCTCTCCAGTACCGTGGTCGAGTTTAATGACCCTGAAACGGGAACTACAGCTCACGGTGGACGTAGAGCCGGTGCCCGCAGGGGCTGCATGAGCCACACTGGTAGAGACCGGCGCAGCAGGAGCCGTGTTGATGACTGTTAACGGCTGGGTGGCCGAGCTGGCAACGGAGGGCTGAGTCGCAGTTGGCACAGGCACACTTCCTCCTAAAACATGTGGGGTGACATGACCAGTGCCTACACTTTTAATAGAAAACCCTCCATTGACAGGACCTGTTGCAGCTGGCTGGCCCTCTTGAGTTTCCCCTACATTGTTTAAGGTTTCCTCAGATGAACTCCTGTCACATACCGCCAAGTCGGCCCGGGAAACGTCGAATATTTCCGATGACACGTCCTCGGTCCGGGACTCGTCCGGGTCGTCCAGACTCTCGGTGTCGTCAGTGATGCTACTGGCCGCTACCTGAGCCTGTGTCACACTCGTGATCTGGAAACAGCTCTTCTTCTTTGCTGGCATTTTCGACATGTTGAATATCTGCGTTAGTCTATCTTGTCTATTCCCAGATAAAAACAAGTGTTAGATAAATCTCTAGCGAAGAAATTCACACTTGGGAAAAATTAAACAGACACGTATACGACATTTTCATAGCCTTCTCCTCTCTCTCTTTCGTCGTAGAAAAGTGTGACAACAAGCCCAGACCCTCCGAAACTCCCGATATGTTCGGTTGTCTCCCCGTCAGTGCGAGCTTAGCTTGCGGTCCCCCGGTGACAGCCCACAGCAGACTGCCGCTCTCCTCCTCCGGGCTCTTCGACACCTGGTTGGCCTTCTCCGTGAGACACTGTCCCGGCTCCGGAGTTGCAAGCAGGCCCCTGTCGCAGTTCTTGTTCACCAGCTGCTACCAGTACTTTAGTCTGAGGCGGGCCCGTTCTCTCAACCCACTCTCCCTTTTCAGCTAAAGCATATATTTCTCGCTGACTAGCTAAGTTAGCTAATGTTAGCTAGTTCTTTACCCTACCTTGGCACCAGCATGTGCAACATCATGATGTAAACAAACCCATATTGTCCATCGGCCTTTCAAAAAAGAATATATAATCCACCGATAAAAAAGAGAAACGTCTCAAACTCAGGGAAGTTTAGCCTCTCGCCGTGTGGACAGCTCACTTTGGGGAGCTGCTACAGCTAGCTGACAGATATCCACTTTACCACAGTGGCAGTAAGCGTACGCTAACAGGCTAACTGCCGCTCTTCCTCTAACCACTCGACAAGATGGCAAGAGTGAAATGCACCCTGGGTAGGGAGGTCAAACGTGATTCTGGGATCTCAGAAAAAATATTTACAAATCAACGACACAGCCAATATTTGCTTTATCAGTATTTTCCACATTTATTTTGATAGTATATGATATTTAAAAAGTCCCAACATATTTTAAATTAATAAAAAAATAAAATTATTTTTTTTCCGTCGCAGAAACTTCCGGTTATCGTCCCCAACCGGTAGACAACTTGTTAGCAAGGCAGCTTTCTGGTGAACTAGTAGTCGTAATTTACTGTTCGTTAAGTTTAATAAGATTGCCGTTTGTGAAGACATTTTAACTATTTAATGAATACATTCCTGGCTAATGCATAAACGGTAATAATTTTGTTAAACGCTCCATTAAAACGTCTGCCCTGAGACGTCAGAGCCAGTGAATGTGCTGCGCTGCTGTCGTAGACGAAATCGATAGAGAATTCCGGTCTTTACGCAACCATGAATTTATATGCGTACCACGAACAGGGAAAGGCATACTGGCAGAAATGGCATAATTTTGGAAGCATCTTTTTTTACCGAAATGTGTGACCGAATGCGTCCAGCATCTGAATGATGCTGTTACCTTTGGTCTAACACAAAAGAAATCTGGAATAGTTATTGTATAAACCTCCAGAAGCCACTCGAGTTTTAGTGATGACTCAACCCTCTGAGTCATGGCAGGAGTTTTTCTTGAATGAATCAGATCTTATCTCCGGGAAACGTTGGGACATGGTTGCCTAAACTAACATTTCTTTATAGGTACTCAGCATAATGCCTAACAATAAGAGGATGATAGTGATTGAATGTGTTGTCATAACAGCTATATCCACAAAAATCAAATGGATACAAATACTACATTTATCCTGGAGGGAAATTCAGTTTTGAAGGATAAAACTTTGTGTAATGCACATGTTGCACAATAGTAAACAGGATAAAAAAGAACTACTAATTTACCACTACCACAACTGACGTCACTCACTCCTCCAGGGTGAAAATGCTCTTCACTGCACCCTCCCCTAACCTAAACCATTAGTAGGGAGACGGAAAAACTGATTCCAGACCAGCGTTGTGGGGTAACTTCACGCTACATCTCATTCTTTTCCACCAGCTCATCCCACAGCGGTATGCACACCCAGCATTTCCAGTGTAGAGACGGGCAGAGAGGGCTGGATGGCATTAATATAGGAGCGAGGCATGAAACTTAACTTTTGGTAAACTGGTCACATGTCAAGTGGATTCAGAAATCTCACCAGACAATTTTATTCCTTAACCAAGTGTTTTTTAGAGCAGAAGAGACTGATTCAACAGCGTGGGCATCTGCCAAAGCAGCTGGCAGGATTGACAGACTTCCAGTAAAATGTGCCAGTGTTTGGCAGGTGGCCAGTGTTAATATCTAGTCCTGTGCTGGAAGCTGGACACACTTCATGCACGTGGGCCCATTGCAGAACAATTAAATGATTTTGTCTTGACACACAAAACCTAGGCCTATTGGTGGGATGGAAAAAAAAAATTGATGATAATATGGCATGCCAAACCAAAGGAATGACATGTTTACAACAACTGTGCCAAGTCATGAAATCACATCGATATCCAAATTCATAAGTCATCATCTTGTAAC
Organism: Centroberyx affinis; assembly: GCF_046629955.1. Taxonomy (NCBI): domain Eukaryota; kingdom Metazoa; phylum Chordata; class Actinopteri; order Beryciformes; family Berycidae; genus Centroberyx; species Centroberyx affinis. Next base: position 63,641 of record NW_027280325.1, on the reverse strand, counting down.
AGCATAACAGCATTACAATAGATTAAAACTCATTCGGGCATGAAAGCTCAAAGAAAATCCATCTCCCGCTCATTATCAATTAAGCAGCTTCAGATGTTACATCTTGATGACATCACAGGTTTTAGTGATCTGGTTCCAAGCTTAAACAGAAAGCTGGGTAACACTTTAGATTAGGGAACACATATTAACTATGAATAAGTTACGTATTAACATGCATATTAGTCGTGTATTGGTACATTATTAGTCATTACAAATCACTTATTAGCACTTTAATCTGCCTAATCTAAAGTGTTACAGAAAGTTGTTCTGAAGCATTAATCAGACTGGTCTTTCTACACCAAAGGAATAATATAAAGTCTTGAACTGAGTGGTATTCCCCTTTAACACACAACTTTTCATGCTTAATTGTGGATTTTGCGTGTGGTGAATAGTGCTGAGAATCGGACCACAATATGCCTGTGTTAAAATCTTAAACATAATCTTGAAATGTTTCACCTAATATGCAAAATGAACATGAAATAACTTGTCTTCAAGCCAGCATTGTGTTGAAATCTTTCATCTCATTGACTGTATTGGCGCTGGAGACTCACATCACTCATCCATCATATGAAATCAATAGCAGAAATATCCACTGCATGCTGATCTGCTCAACATCGCATGTCAGCTGTGTACAAACTGTCTGTGAAGATTCGTCCTCAATCCAGTTATTTATGGAAGCATATCGCATGCATAATTCAAATAGAAATGTAATATGTAAAATGGCCATGTAATCCTATATTTGGATAAAAATTTGCCACTTGTATGTGCAGTTTTTGGCTCAAAATTCAAATTCAAATTCATTAATGTCATTTGCATTTGACAATTCCTATGCTAGTATTGACATTTCATTTAAACAGAGATTTGCACGCTTTATTTTTAGCTTTCTTCAAATGATGATGCAAATTGGAAAATTAAAATGTATTTCCTGAACTGCATAGATATGTTTCATGTGATTATGCAGTAATGGTGTCAAAATTACCTTATATGGTTTTGCACTCTCTAATAGAGTGTTTTACATTTCATTATCAAAGACAATATTATGCTGTAATGGTGGCAAAATGTAAATGCTTATCCAAATGTAAAAAGCCCCTCCTGTCTTTGCCATTTAATACACTCACCACTGCACTGATTCCCTGGGAAAATGCAATTGCAAAGGCATTTCGAAAGGACTGCATTAACATTGTCACAGGCGTCCACCTGTCAGTCATCCCATTAAGGCGGGTCTTGCGTTGCTCAATCAGAAGTCGTTCACAACGTGGGAAAGGAGAGAAGGCGGGGAGTTCCGTGAAGCTGGCCACAATATCATTTCCGGTTCTGTCGCCGAAGCGCATTTTGTTTACGTTTTTAATATCATCTTTGTTTGTTTGACTAAGTCCAGCTGTTGAAGCCTTTACATGTCCAAGAGACAACAACTAAGCCACCAGCAGCATCTTGCAGACAAATCACTTGCTCAGTTGTCTGTTAGACAAGTGCAGCTTACAACAGCTGGACTTAGTGACTGCTTACGTCTCCAAGACATACTAGGTCAAAATGTCTGCAAGACAAACAGTATTAATTTACTGAATAAGAGCTGTTTGCTATAGATTTGTCTGGCAGACGCGCTCAAATTTGAAAGTGGGGAGGAGCTTGGTGAAACATGGATCCCGCCAAGTTGCATCATGAGATATTGTATAATGGCTTGTGATGTGATGTACTTTGAGTTTTTGGTAATAAAATTTTTGAAAACTACACCTGCGACCCCTTTGCCTGCTTGCTTGGTCTCTCACATGGCTTATGATAAAGATATTTGCTCAACTTCAGTGTTTTTGTGCTGTGTTATGTGTCTTTAAGGACTGTGACCTGGTGGAGAGAGAGAAGGAGCAGATGGTCCTGGGATCCTGAAGATGTGGGAGTAGTCGTTGAGGGAGTGACGGTGCTCAGTGGCCTTCCAAGTGTTTCCTGCACCTGTACCATGCTTCTTGGTTTGATTTATGCTCTGGACCTGAGCTACCCAACCAGTCTGCAATACACTTGAGGTGTTTCAAAAACTTTTTTTGAACTTGGATGGACAGAAACTGTCCAACGGAGTCCAAAAACGTACAATAAAGACGTGTGGGTAGACATCACAACTTTTGTCTACCTGACATGCACGTGCTCATGTGCAGACAGTTTACCTTGTTACCCTTGTTTGGGTGTTTTAGCTGTTGTTAACCTTTTGTCAACTTCTGATCTGTTACCGTTGCTATTGTTTTCTTTGTCAGGGAAATGTAATTATGGGAGGAAATGTTTCTGCATTTATCCTTAAAGGAATAGTTCACCCAAAAATTAAATTCGGTCATTATCTACTCATTCTCATACCAGTACAAACTGAGTGTTTTTTCTTCATACAACTTACCTGGAGTTCTCCAGGCTCTGAATAAAAATAAAATTTGATCCATTATTTCAGGAAAATCCAGTTGATCGGCACTACATTTACTTCTACACTGTGTGTGTGACAGTGCGTGACCTGCATCTCGTGAGGTTTTCATGAAATAATGGATCAAATTTCATTTTTTTCCACTCATAGAGTGATCCTCAGGCATCAGAAAACTTTTTATGGACATTTGTTGCCCTTTTTGAAGCAGAACGTCCTGCTCCCCATTCACTGCAATTGTTTGGAAGAAGCTCCTCCAGCAGCGAGCCTGGAGAACTCCAGGTAAGTTGTATGAAGAAAAAACACTCACCTGAGTTTGCACTGGCATGAGGATGATAGGTAATCACCAAATTTAGATTTTTGGGTGAACTATTCCTTTAAGTCACTCTCAGAATGGCTAGCATTAAAGCATTTATCATTGAAATGTTACAACACCTGACAGGTGACTTAACTGATGGGCAGAATCATGCATGTTTTTTTATTTTTAAGCTTGATTATTTTTAAGCTGAATTCATGTTTGGTATTCTTGTAGTTGTTGTACTCTTAGGGAGCTTAACTGGAGCAATTATGCTTTGCTATTTCCCTATCAAAAGCATGCTTCTAAAGGATTCTGCATCATTTTTATAGAACTTACATCATGTTCTGTAAAAGTACCTTTTAACAGGAGCAGATTTGGACTCCTTGTTATCTCTATCTCTCCCTCTTTCTCTGCATTTCTCTCTCTCTCTCTCTCTGTTTCTCTCTGTCTCTTTATTCTGGTCGTTGAAATTTGTCAATTGCACTTAAAAGAATTGCAATAAACATCTTAAAATGCCAGTTGAGTTGCCATCTTTTGGTCATGATAGTTGTTGGTTTAGGTAATATAAAAACCTGAAAGAAATGCATCCAGGAAACAATTCACCTAAACCTAAACACCTAGACCTAAACATTTTAATTACATGTAATGAACATGGTAAGATACAGTTGGATTAACCTAATTATTATTATTATTATTTTATGTGGAAATTTGCCACTTAATAGAAATATGTTGAACTAAATGAGTTATTTTTTGGAGTGCAGGAAGCATCACGTTTCCACTAGACTGTGCTAAAGAGCATGTTGTACGTGTATTGTCTAAATTACATTACAATACATTACGTTATATACATTACTACTTGTACTTTTTTGAGTATTTTACATTTTGACTGAAGTATTGTGCTTTGCTACATTTTAACTCACATCCACTACAGAGGACAGATTTTGTGGCTCTCAATAAACATCAGAAACTGGATCAGCGTTAATTGGCCAATTGTGAAGCCAAGAAAAGTAATCTGGCTTTACTTTGTTTTTGCACTTTATTTTGTAATTTTCATTTTTTTTCCAATGAAAGAATCATCTTTTTTCTAACAATGTTCCCCTTTGTGAAAAGTAACTCAGTTTTTACTCTGAGTCCATTTTAAATGATAATCTAATAAAGTAGATTTTTACACCAGTTCACTCCCCGTTCACTTCTTTCCACCACTGTATTTTAGCATGTAGCTGATACTCTTATCGACAGCAGTTTACAATGAAGCAGGTCGAGGTTCAGTGTCTTGCTCAAGGACACTTTGCCAGAACGAAGGACTCCGGGGATCAAACCTGTGACCTTTCCATCCCGTCTCTTTAATCAACAGGCCATCCTCCCATTCTGTTTGTCATACTGCCTTTTATTTATTGCTGTAAAATAACTCTGAAACTATGTGTGGGAAAGGGCTATAAAAATAAAGCATACTATTTTTGTAAAGTTTATTACACGTGTGAACAATGTGGTTTTAAAAAAGTTTCGCCGTCATATTCCCCTGACATCCCTGACTAATCACTGAATTACACTGTTACATAACGTCCCCTCCTGCTCACAAGATCTGAGCGACGAATAATTCAATGCGGCCCTCAGATAAGACAGAGGAGATGGAAAACAAGTTATCATATGAGTCAAAACTGGGTAATGAAACACACAATTGCTTTTTTGTTCTTGCTGCATTTCAGAAGCCGCACACAACTCATTCGGCCCAGCAGTAGCCTAAAAATGCGTTGTAAATCTAAATTGTTTCAAGATTAGATATGAGTTCATAAGCGGGGCATCACTTCCTATTAGTCGCTGATGTTGGGGCCTGGAAACAAACGCCCTGGAGAAACAATGTTGCAACATCGGCGGCCGAACAAGCCCTCTTTACTTGGACGCGCTCCTGTACCGGCGGGCCGTGAGTGGCTCTGCAGTCCAGGCCAAAGTGTTTGTGTAGCTGGTTGTGTTTGTTTACTCTGGTCTGAGGGCGACGTCTGCCCGGGCGAGCTGCGGCGTGTCACGGCCCCCGGCGCTGGCTCCGCTTTCAAGGTACCACCGCGGCAACAAGACGGGCGTTGTGCCGCCGGTATTCTGGGGCTCGGGGTCCTGGCCGGCGGTCGCTCTCGGCAGCCTGACCCGGCTGACCTCCGGCCTTCGGCGGGCCGGGAGAGCACAGTAAACAAAGAGTCTGACCAGCCATCACTCAGCAAGCGCTAAAAAAGGTGTTCCCCGGAGAAAAGAGGACAAGGGGTTGGTTCAGGCCAACTTGACCGGCCTAAAATTGAAATAATGAAATATGCACGTGAACCTTGTGCACGGCTGGGGGGTTTAGGCTATTAGGCTCCTTTTCCACAGAAACACACGTCTGCTTGTTGTTTCCCTGTGTCTGACTACTAATAAAAGCAAGTATTAAATAGAGTTAAATTGCTTTGCTGTGTCAGAGGTGTATGATGGAACAGCTCGGTCCCTGTTTGGCCATTTAAGGTTATTCCAAATATACAAGATTCATGAGACAACCTCTGAGTTGAAGTCTTTGGTGTATTTTTCTGTTGAGGTATGTGTCTAATCCCCAGTATTTTTCACTGACTCATGAATTCTTTCACAAGAAGCCCATAGGAGGACTCATCAGTGCAGGATTATACACTCTCCACAAAGTCGCGTGAGCGCAAAATAAGAATAACTCAGTAAATGCAACATTCATAGCAGGGTGGAGAAGGCCTCCACAGCCTCGTTTACACATCATTTGTCATGCATTATCATGTATATTGTCTGTTTTTATAGTGTCTTGTTTTTAGTGTTTATTGATCATGTATGTTATCTGTTTTTTTTTAGTGTTTAGATTTGTATTTGTATTTGTGTTTTGTGTCAATCAGAAGTGTGACCAAGTCAACTGTGTCCCAAGTCAGTGTCAAGTCCTGAGGCACAAGTCTCAAGTCAAGTCCCAAGTCTAAATGTAGATTATCAAGTCAAGTCCAAGTCAAGTCTATGTCATTAATGTTAAGTCTCAAGTCTAAATGTAGATTATCAAGTCAAGTCCAAGTCAAGTCCATGTCATTAATGTTAAGTCTCAAGTCTAAATGTAGAACAGCAAGTCAAGTCAGAACAAATCAAGAGTCCAGTATCAATTTAATATCTTAAAGAAAACTAAATATCTAGGACTTTTCAATGCAATATGGTTTTAATAGGATAAAAACTTGGTAAGAGCATCGTTTGATTTCTATAATCAGTTTCAACTTCAATAAATTCAATCATTCCATACAAATTCAGTAAACAGAATTTAAATTCAGTCGTCTGCTGGAACAAATCTCATCACTTTCAATCCGAGTAATTTATACAAACACAAGATCTCAAGTCAAGACTTTAGAAACCTTTTCAAGTCGTCAAAGTACAAGTCAAGTCCCAAGTGACCAGAAGAAGTCAAGAATCAAGTCTTCAAAACTGTGACTCAAGTCTGACTGGAGTCCAAGTCATGTGACTCGAGTCCCCACCTCTACAAATGGCCAATAAACTAAACTTGAACTTGAACTTCACACGCTCAATCCATACATTACCACGATTACACAACACTTATTAGTATAGTGACTGACAGAAACTCATAAGAGAAGATAAGATTGTTCAAATAATCACTCCTCCTCTCTGATCCCTCTGGCAGAGGAGTGGAGACTGGCAGCGGATGCTCTGACTAACATGTGCGGTGTCAAGCAAGGAAAGTAGATTAGAAATTATTAATCTGATTTCAGATGTGAATCATTTCCAATAAAGCTGTTTGATCTGATAACATCTGTGCCCTCCTGGCGTCTTCGCAGACAAATAGAGCCTTTACTATCACACCGCTGCTTTGTAAGCTTGGAAAGCTGACAAGAGTTTTTATAACTGTAAAAACGTACATGGAGGGCGGCTCAGCATGTCATTTAAATATTAAGGTTTTTGATTTTTAGCTGATACAGAGCAACTTACAGTGAATGGAGCAGTAGAATAAGCTTCAGTTTCTTGATCACCAACGTTACAAGCAGCCGAAATTAAGAGTGCAAGGGTCAGAGCCGTCGTGAGCATGTGAGAGTTTAAGTCGCTCTGGAAGAAGAAATAAGAAAAATAAGAGCTGAGGAGAGAGGTAGAGGGGTGAACCTGTGGAGCTTGACTCCAGCTCATGGCTTTCGTTGCATGTCATCCCTTTATCTCTCTCCTATATAGCAGAAACGCCCAAAAATGTTTTTAAAAAAATTTCCAGGGAAGATGTGCACTATAGGGATCAATAACAGCTCAGATAGGAATGCACAAGGACCCCGCCTCAAAAATACATTTACATTTACATTTCAGGCATTCAGCAGACAATTTTAAACCAGGGCCGGGCTTACAATAAGTGCAACATTAGAAAGAGCTTAAATGCCTAAATCAGCTACATTACAAGCAACCAGAAACAAGGAGTGCAAAGGTCAGGGAGCCTTGGAGCCTTAAAGCCCTTACAACACAAAGTAATGCTAATTACACTGAAAACTGGACTCTAAAACCTCTAAATACAGACATATTTACTGGTGAATAACACAGATTTCAGAGATTGAATCCTGAATCTGACGAGGTTCTGGTTCACTGTGCAAAAAGCTGCAGGAATGACCGATGAAAACACCATCAGTGTCTGCTTGTTTGTCTTAGAAATCTCCCTTATTCAAGCACTTGGCCTATAGGATTATCTCTATTTAGACAGTATGGCCCATACCAGAGCTCTGTGTGTGGTTTTGGGTGTGTATGTGTGTGTGTGTGTGTGTGTGTGTGAGAGAGAGAGAGAGAGAGAGAGAGACTGATGAATCTGGTTGCGTGTTAAGCCACGCCATGGAAACAACATGCTTACGTCGGCACATGTAACGGTGTGTGTCTGTGTGTATGTTTGTGTATGAGTGTGAAAAGTTCAGAGCCTGTGTGAAACGATAGTAACAGGGCAAAACTATTTAAAAAAAATGTTTACTCTTTGGATATCTGATATGTTATTGATCCTATTATATGATGTGATGCAGGAGATCAGGCTGCCTGGACAGGATGTGGGTATTCACAGCCAGTTCACCAGGAAAAGATTGAATGTTTTTCAGTGGAAACCTCCCTCCTCCCTCCCTCCATGATGTTGGTCAGATTTATTATCATCCATCCATCAGCAGCCTGGCAAACTTGTTTTGGCAAATGTCTCCGGTTCCTCAGAAAGGCTGATTTGCATATTGAGAAATCAGAATAGTAATCATAACCAAAATCCCACACAGACGCACAGGGTTGTGTGTGTGTGTGTGTGTGTGTGTGTGTGTGTGTGTGTATGTGTGTTACTTTCAATTACTTTTGGATTACAAAAAAGTTAACTTGACAGTCTTATTTAAATTTGCAGACTGTATGAAACAATAAATCAACATTTTTGTCTGTAATTTCACTCATCAAAATAGACTCATTTCCTTAAAAATTATTCTGAAAAATCTCATGTTTTCAATTCACTTCTTAAAAGACTTTTATAGACTTTCTTTTAAGCACTGTTTTTGACTTTTCCCACTTTTTAACCCTTTCTTTTGAATATTTCTCAATTTTTTTTTTAAATCTTCTTTGACAGTAAAGGAATAGTTCACCCAAAAATTCTGTCATCATCTCCTCACCCTCATGCCAGTTGAAACACAGGTGAAGTTTGTCCATATAACACACAGGGAGGCTGCCAGCACAACTCCATAGCAGCCTTCTCCAAAACAACTGAAGTCAGTGGGGACCAGTTCTTCAGAGTTCCAAAAAGACCTACAGTATATTTACACCATCATTTAGTGCAAATCTTAACTACAGCTGATTGATTTGCAACAAATAATGGTGTATAGGTCTTTCTATTCACAGTGTGATTGTTTGGCTGTTTTTGTTTTGGAACTGTAAAGAACAGGTCCCCGTTGACTTCAGTTGTTTTGGAGAAGGCTGCTACCAAGTTGTGCTGCCAACCTCCCTGAAACCTCCCTAAACTTGTTTTGGCAAATGTCTCCAGTTCCTCAGAAAGGCTGTGTGTGTGTTAATCCATTCCATTGAGACGCTGTGTCTGCATTTGCATATTCACCTCCATGTGTGTATGTGTGTGTGTGTGCGTTTATGCACAGTCTGCAAAAATGAACTTCAAAATGAGAAATAATAGTAAAATACCACACACAGTGTTTGTGTGTGTGTGTGTGTGTGTGTGTGTGTGTGTGTGTGTGTGTGTGTGTGTGTGTTGACACTGCACGTGCTATAGCACTTTTTCAAACCAGTTCTCCATTTAAACATCCATGTGACTCGGTTCAGTTTGCTGTAAAAGGTTAAAGGTCAGATCTAATAACTCCAGGAACAGGAGTGAATCCTTTCTTTTCCCTGCAGCAGATTCCAAAGGATTCAGCGACTCTGTTTTCATGCACTCAGTATTTCAGAGTGTTGTGGGCAGCAGGGTGGAGCAGTGACCCTTATAAAGAAGTAGGAAACTTGAAGTGTATTTTTTAAAGTGTACTTAAATCAGTGATTCTCTGTTATCTGTTGCTTCGGCAGAGGAGATTGGAGAATTACACGATGGCACTGTAAAAACGTCATCATCCTGTCAACCAAAGATTTAAATGACCTGATATCCTTTAAAAAGTATCATAATCTCAAAATGATAATATTATTTTGTAGGAAAACAGAGAGATGCTTGTCAATCAGCAACTTGTCAACCATTTCCTCCCTGTTATTAGCTCATCTGTGTGTGATTTACCTGCGTGCGTGTGTGTGTGTGTGTGAGCATTGCACTTCACCACTGCACCACTAATTATGGAGAACAAGTGGGGACAAAAGTAGGTCGGCATTATTGTCACCATGACGGATAGTAAATAAATCAACTTCAGTTCACCTCTGCCTCCGGCGAGCATTCCTGAGGCATCAAAACACGTGGAGGCTTCAAACGGAAAGAGAGAGAGAGGAAGACGATGTTTGGATGTTTGTTCCCACTGTGGCTTTTTCCTTTGGCTGTGATTTTCTGATCGCTGCTGTCACCTGCTGCTGTCAACACCTCAGCAACTGACAGGAAGTAATGCAGTGCAGTAATCTGATTACAAAAAAGTAGTGCCCCTAAGCTGCTACAGCCACTGACAAAAGAAAAAACTGTAATTGCCATGCACATACTAGTCTACTTAATACAGCTTTTTGAAAAGTGCTATATTAATATTAGCAGTAGTAGAAGTAATAGTAGTAGGAATGGTAGTAGTAATGATGAGAAGAAGCAGAAGAAGAAGAAGAAGAAGAAGAAGAAGAAGAAGAAGGAGAAGGAGAAGGAGAAGGAGAAGAAGAAGAAGGAGAAGGAGAAGGAGAGGAAAAAATGCTTAAATGACTAAAAAAATATCTTCTATATATCTTAATATCTTAATATCAAAGGAGATTAAAAAAATCGAGAAATATTCAAAAGAAAGGGTTAAAAAGTGGGAAAAGTCAAAAACAGTGCTTAAAAGAAAGTCTATAAAAGTATTTTAAGGAGTGAATTGAAAACATGAGATTTTTCTGAATCATTTTTAAGGAAATTAGTGTATTTTGATGAGTGAAATTACAGACAGAAATATTGATGTATTGTTTCATACAGTCTGCAAATTTAAATAAGACTGTCAAGTTAACTTTTTTGTTCTGTTGATTTTGGCAAAGTAATCCAAAAGTAATTGAAAGTAACACACACACACACGCACACACACACACACACTGCCACAGCACCAATTTCACGCTCTGCACCTATTTCTCTTTCTCTTTATGTGCGCAGAGGAAAATTATAGTGAGCGTTTGAGGGTTTAATCTTTATAATTGTTGTCATTACTCCAGACTGAAAGGCCTGTAGCCATGATGACAGTGTTTGTTTGTGAAAATGAGGTGTACACAAGTTTGACAGGTCAGGCAGTTCACATTAATCCACATTATTTGCTATAGATCAACTGCTTATTAAAGTGTCTCCAGTTGATATGTGGGACATCGCCCCATCCGCACTAACAAGTTTTGCATGGTGCATAAATTATGCTTGTACAATAGATTTAAATTTAGATTTACATTTTAGGAATTTAACTAGTGCTCTCCGGTATGAAGAGAGATAAATCATCGGTGCATCATGACTTGATCACTGTGTCACCCAGCTGCTGCCCTTAAACCCACCAGCTTTATAAGTTTAATTCCTCCCAGTGACCTCTGACCTGACAGGACATAATAGCCTCCTGGGTTTATAATAGCAGCCCTGCGTTCAGCCCCGACAAAACGTAGCAAAACGTTTATTTAAACGGAAACGGTGGTGCGTTGATCATCCTGTTGTGTTACGCAAGCGTTGCAACTACAAACAGTAGCAAAAGATACAAACATGTCTTCTAATTAGTTCAGTTGTTGTTGCAGACACCAAGCTGCAGTGGACGCATTTGTAAAAGACTTTTGTTGGATCCATTGTGTGCACTGCCTTTTTAATACGACGGGGTTTATATACACGTCGCTCCTGATTGGGTAACACCTCTGACACACCCACCAAACGAGAGACAACGTACCTCAAAGCCCGTTGCACACCGTTTCGAGGAAACATGACGTTCGACCCGGAAACCGTAGCAAAACGGTGCACACCGTTTTCAGATTGAACGTGCCCCAGGTGTCTTCCATCTTTTAATCTTCGCATCGTGTTCCAAATACTGAGAAATCCTCAATTTCTTAATTCAGGGTGTGTTAAAGGGTGTCTGATGAGGTGGATGTCAACATGTTTTCATAAACCCTGAATCTAAAGCCACTGGACTGGGTGCATGAGCCGCTGGTCCCAAGTGGGGCCACAGTGCACAGTGAGACAGGCTGATTTAAAGGGGAACACCATTGAAACTGACTTTCAGGTTGCACAGGTCCCATCATTTTTTGTGATGCTTTAGAGCACTGGTTCTCAACCCTGGCACTCGAGCACCACAGAGCCTGGTGGTTTTCTATTTTACCTGGTAGTTGATTACATTCACCTGCTGTAATCAGGGGCTGAGAGAGTAAATGTAATCAACTACCAGGTATAATAGAAAACCTTTAGTCCCAGGATTGAGAAGCACTGTTTTAGAGTTTGGAGTTAGGTCTAGATCAGGGACAGGCAGCCATGTTTACGATTTACACACCTTCAACCGGAGAGGAGGAACTAATCGGTTAAACCAGCTGGTGTAGGGTTTGGTTGGGATGAAAACCTGCAGACTCTCGGCCCTCCATGGCACTCGGTTGCCCCCCTCCAGCTCTAGATGAAGGGAAAATTCAATCCTATGGCGTCAGTGAGCTGCATTGCCTGAGATGAGAGGGTTGAAAGAAAATGTAAAGGACATTCATGTCCCATACTAATATAACGAGAAAGATTTTACTGCTCTATTCCATGAAATGACTATAAACCTTGTCAACCTCCTGATCAATTGACCAATACCAGTGACTCAACGATTACTGGCACGTACTCGGCTTTGAAACAAAACCTCCTCCACCTTCTCACATCTTCAACTGCTCAGTGATGGAGGACGATGCTGTGAGCGAGCGAGCGACCGGTGTCACATTTCATCTACGAAGGCTATAAAAGCCTCGTTCTCAAGCCAAGAAAAGCAAATGACAAATCGGTATTATTATTCCAGTATTTTGCCAGGTGAAATAGAAACTCTTCCCTAGACGTTTCTGTTGGATCGCTGCTCTAATTGGCTACTTTACTCATCTCTATTGTGAAAACAGTAATATTGGTATCACTGTCAGGCAGGAGTGTGTGATCTTGAGACAACGAAACAACTCATGACTTGCTCAGGCAGGTTGGGGAAATTTTAGGACATCGTCACTTTTGCACTTTGCGATAGTCACCGTAAGTCCATTTTGGTGGAATTCCCCTTTAAGAGAGCCTGGATGGATGTGTCATTTCATATTGGGGTTAATTCAGGTCATGGAGTTAACGTCTTCATGCAAATGCTCTCATGTTTGAATTTTTCCAAACCTTTGAATAAAGAGGTTTTGCGGGTTAGTTGGTGTTGAAAGTCAGTTATGGCTGAAAACCAGTTGATTGATTGATGCATTTATTCATTCATTCATTCATTCATTCATTCGTTCGTCCAGGTTATTTCAGTGTCTTGTGCACATGGTCAGTCCACATGGGTTTACCAGACACATCCCCTCATCACGTTGCAATTTGCACCCAAAAAACATATTTCTCTCTCATAAATGCACCATCAAATCAATTTCAGCTATGAAATATGAGCAGGAATCACGCAGATAAAAACATTTCACCAAGAACATATTCCCACAATATGACTACTGCCAGTGTTAAAACGCTGGTTTGTGGACCCACACATAAGGCTGAGTTGTTGAATAATGGCGCCTATCATCAGTTTTAAAGCATCTAAATGTACTGAAAGGTGTGGAAAATCTTCAAAGCTGTTTTTACACTGAGAGCTGAAGTTTTCCTCTTGTTTATTTGAACTTGTACCAAGGAATTTAATTTAATGTGTCTGATTCTGTTTAGAAAAGCAGATGGCTTTGAAATAATAATTTAACCTAGAATAATGAAATGTGCTTTGATTCAGAAAAGAAAGGTATACTGGGAAAATCTAATTTGAATTATTGGAGATGGTACCGGTTTTAAAATATTTCCAGTAATACCCAGTCCACTTACAATTCAAGTCTTGTTATATAGATGGATAGATAGACAGATAGAATTAGGCACAGGCAGAGATGTTGCTGATAGTTTTATCAAATTAGGATCTTGGGATTATGATTATGTAACTCGATAAGAAGCAAACATTAGGAAAATAGCCTAATTTGAGTTATGTCAAGTATTTGTGCCAAAAAACAGCATGACATTCAAAGGTGAATAACTGAATTACGAGGACGACTCTTCACAGACGGATGCTGAGGAGAGGGAGCAGCATTATTAAATCAAATCTCCGCCTTTTCTGCCTGCCTGTCTGTCTGAGTTTTTCAGCAACTGTTACTGGGCTGCAAATGCAAGAGCACCTTATGGAAGAGGAACAGATTTTTATCGCTAAAGGAAGAAGATAAATTACCATGTGCACTCTACATGTAATATATTATTAACCTAGATGCATATTCTCAAACCACTGACTGTCTCTGGCACTCATTCAGTCTAAAACCACACATGCAATTCAAAATGACAGTTTGAAAACTGGGTCATGTCTGCATGTTTATCGGTTAATTGCTCTCCAGGTAAAATACACAGCAGTTAACTGAGAACAGTGACACTACATTGATTGAACCTGTTCCCAACCAAGTGGGTGGTTGGGAACCAAAATTGCCAGTTAATTTGCATGTAATGAATCCTTTGATATCTTCCAACAGCTACTGTCTGGCTCTGAGCCTTTTTTTGTTTTGTTGTTTTTTGGCCTGAGGATTTCCTATGTCAGCCTGCCAAGTCCTGTCTAACCAGCAGCTCTTGTGCTCCATCTATATTACATTGTGCTCAGGACTCCACTTAATACCTATTTAGCGCCTAAGTAAAGACTGTAGTAAGCAGTTATGACCACAAGGTGTCGTCACTGAGCAGTGAAACAGCATTACAGTCCCTGGAAGCTAAAAGGGGAAAAATAGACCTGTTAGAATTCAGTCAGTTAAGCTTTATACTTTAATGGCTAGCGATTAATTCAACCCATTACTTCTATAATCTATTCTGTCAATTAGATTACAGTAAACCAAACTCAGAGTTAGTAATGTTCTGGTAAAATAAAAAGGTGGGTAAACTATAACCTTCAGTCTGGGTTTTTAAGGGGGGAAAAGCATCAATTATATTTTCAGAAAAGCAATAATTTATGTGTTTTTTCTCTCTTAAAGGACCCTATCCTTGTATGACTTTCATAAATTTGAAACCACTTTCGATAATACATACTATGTATTTACACCACAAATATTTGCATCAACCAAAAAGGTGGTTAAACTCTATTCCACAAGTAAAAGCTGAGTTTCTTTATCCACCGCTGCCTGCATCTCATCAGAGTTGACTGTCAAGAACTAATAAATTTAATAAGTAAATGAAGGGAAAAGGCCCACGAGTGCTGGGTCATGTGTGAGGAAGACCAGGGGCGTAGACAGCACCTAAAGGTTTTGAGGGGGGGCACAAATGAACACGAACATACCACCATGCAAATCAATACAGAACATAGCTAATAACGCCACATATGACAGGCACTTTCAGCTTGGCTATAGTAACATTTTGACAATATACAAATGGAACTAAAGAAGTACTAAAGTATGATAAATGGCAAAAACAAGAAGCCCTGTTTATTTCATATCTCTGAGATATTAGGTATCAAATATCTGAGGGGGCATCAATCTATTTAAACAGATAAAGAGATAATCAAAATATCTATTCAAAAGCAAGAAGCCCTCTTTCACTTATTGCATTATCACATTATATCATATTGTTGCAGACTGAAATCATGAAAACCATCATCATCATCATCATGATATAAACAAAACCGCTGAATGAAAAGACAGAGAGACCGCTCCTTCATCCTTCATCCTTCCTCCTCATCATCCTTGAAACCTTTCTGCTGCTGGGATTTTAATACAGTAATCATGTCTGCCCCTCTGACCCCAGACCAGCTGAACGAGGCCGAACACACACTGAGCCCGGCTGTGTTTGGGCTGGAGTGGAGCCGGGGAAGCGCCAAAGTGCGCTGGTGGCTCCTATTTATTATTCATTTGACTTGCAAATGACAGCCGCTCTTTTGAAGACACGACCTTCTTGGTGGCTGTGAGCAGAGGGGGAAAGTAACTAAGTACATTTACTCGAATACTGTACTTAACTACAATTTTGAGGTACTTGTACTTTACTTGAGTATTACCATTTTATGCTACTTTATACTTCTACTCCACTACATTTCCGAGGGAAATATTGTACTTTTTACTCCACTACCTTTATTTGATAACTTAAGTTACTAGTTACTTTGCAGATTCAGATTATTAATACAAAATATAATCAGCTAATAAATTGTGATGTATTATTATAGATTACTGTAAGCTACCCAGCAGTATATAAAGTGATGGAAATCAGCCCCACCTTTTCCAGCTGCAACATTAAAGTGATGCTTACACATTAATGCATCAATAATTATAATTCAATAATATAATATATACTGTATTATTCTGAAATGGGCCATTCTGCATAATGAGTACTTTTGTTGCTTTAAGTGCATTTTGATGCTAATACTTTTGTTCTTTTACTTAAGTAACATTTTGAATGCAGGATTTTTACTTGTAACAGAGTATTTTTATTCTGTGGTATTTCTGCTGCAAGGTGTGTAGATGTGTGTGTGTGTGTGTGTGTGTGTGTGGGTCGCTGCCTGTGTGTGTAGATGTGTGTGTGTGTGTGTGTGTGTGTGTGTGTGTCATGTTGTGACTCATGTGAACACGTGTCCGTATCGGTGGGTGTGGCGCTCAAAGGGCTGACCAGGCCCTGAACTGTTGACACAAACCATCCGACAGGCCGTCCATTGAACCAGCAGGTGGAAAAAAAATAACTGCAGGGTCAATTTAGAGGCTCCCTCCAAACTGTTGAGACGGCTCTCCTTCACCGTCACACACGCCTCACTGGAGGGATTTCAAAACATGTTTATCGTCGGGGTAAATTGAACGAGCACGAATATAAACACGCAGCAGGAGAGCCTCTCGGTCTCGGTTCCCTGGCTTTTTCCCATAACTGAACCCACTCTGTTTTCCACCGTCCGTCTCCACAGCTATTAGCCGATTCAGAGAAAAGCCACTAACATGTGTGCAGTTCACTGACCTTCCTGAAAAGTCGGCTCCTTCATTGCACCTAATGAGTTTAAGTGCGTAAATAGCTGGAGTGCTGGAGAGTAGAATATAAAGATAACATATCGGATGCTTTTTTTTCCAGCTGCAGCACCAGGACTGCATACAAATTCAGTCTGGGTGGCTCTGACATTAATCAAACCCCTAATCCTGACAGTGTTTGTGCCATACTTTATACACTGAACTACACAGTTCAAGCTTAAAATAATAACCTGTGACATTTTCATATAAATAAATGTCCGTTTGGTACTCTTTATTACTGATTGATATAACACAATAGTACATCAACCTATACCCAGCTCATGAAAGCTTTTACATTTGCTGTTCTAAACACCCGGTGTCTGGTAGGTCTTCTTCTTGTGCACAATTTCCAGTTTGCTTGGAATAAACAGAAGAAGAAGAACTGTGTAATTAGCATGAGCAGCGATAGCCGCCATGGCCGAACAGACAAAGAGAAGAGCGCCACCTACAGAAACTCAAACTTGATCAACAGTAAATCAAAGGAAAAAGACGTCACAGTCCCGCCCACACTGTTTGATTGACAGGTGGTCTCTGGGATGTGCACTGAGGATGTCACCAAAACCAGAACAAAGATCTCGCAGATTACCACTTTAAATGAACCATTATATATTCCATGGCTATATGTTTGTATTATGAGTTACTGGTAAAAAAAAAATCCATCCTTTTCGGTGAAAGCTGAGCTGATGAAAGGATACTGGCACTTCAGTCATATTTTTGGGTCGCTGGAAGTGGAAACATCTCCATTCATCATCATTAGGAAGCTTTTAAGGGGTTTCTTATTTCACACTCCCAGCTTGGCCTGACGTAACCCATACCTCCTCATTTCTTTGACCATTTTCAATTTGGGTATATTCTCTTTGTTCTTTGAGAGTTTGACTTCTAGCTGGAAAACAGGCTTCTTGGAACTGTCTTTATCGGTCACAAAGGTCAGTTTTACTCCAGTGTTTGCAGACATTACAGATATAAAAAAAACCCTAGTACAGATTCAAAATCCATGTAAAGCATATGGTTAGCTGACACACACTGTTACTGGCATCAAATGGTCAGGCAGAAAGATTCAGAGTGAAAAAAAAAAAAACGTCCTCTCCTCCTCTCCTCTCCTTGTTTCCTCTCCTCTCCTTGTCTCCTCTCCTCTCGCCTCTCCTCCTCCCCTCTCCTCTCCTTGTCTCCTCTCCTCTTCTATTCTCTTTGTCTCCTCTCCTCTCTCCTCCTCTCCTCTCCTTGTCGCCTCTCCTCTCCTTTCCTCTCCTCCTCTCCTCCTCTCTCCTTGTCTCTTCTCTTCCTCTCCTCTCCTTGTCTCCTCTCGTCTGCTCTCCTCTCTCCTCTCCTCTCCTTGTCTCCTCTCCCCTCTCCTCTCCTCTCCTTTCCTCTCCTCTCCTCCTTGTCTCCTCTCCTTTTCTCCTCTCCTCTCCTCTCCTCTCCTCTCCTCTCCTCTCCTCTCCTTGTCTCCTCTCCTCTTCTTCTCTCCTCTCCTCTCCTCTCCTCTCCTCCATGGTGGGACACACAAACACACAAACACACAAACTGCTCTCCAATTATAGTAGTGGGATGTAGACAAAGTTAACAGTAGTTTCAACAGAGGGCGCCATGCTGAAATCACAGATGAGACCTTTAAGACGTCCATCCAGAGCGAGACTCCTTCACGCTTCACTATGAATCATGACTATTCATCTGTGCAGAACAGTGGGGCTTTATTCCCGGCCTGTACATTATCATACCATGCTGCTCAAGTAAGTCGGACTGAACGCAGCAGTGCAGAACAACAACAACAGCACCGTCCTTCCTGACAGGCTCACAATGTAGATTTCGCTCAAAGCTATAAAGTTAACTCATGTAGAATCTATTAAGAAAGCGCTTTTAACAAACAGGTTCGTCTTAAATTGCTTTACAGAGCAACAAAGGACATAAAACTACAGGTCAAATCAAAAGAACTGCATTTACTGTAACTGAACTACTGAGTTGACAAGTTTTCTTTAAAAAAAAGAAAAGAGAAAAGGGTGGGTGGTGGGTAATTCACATTCCTCAAGCATTTTTATGGACAGAGGAAGAGAAATAGGAGGTTTACAGAGTAAAGGGAGGCACAGGAAACAAGGCAGGCAGGGTTTCATACCAGGGCAGCAGAGGCTGCAAGGTCACGCAGTCTTACCACACATCTGTCTCGACACATATGCATCATATGGATTAAAGCTGCTCCATGTAGCACATCAATATATCAATATATATCATTGTCAAATTGTGATATCCTGGTATAATTACCCTAAACAAATGAGACCATAGTCCCCCTGGCGTTGATCCAATATGTTTGTTTTCTCTCTCACTTTACTGAAAGGAATAAAAACATTGGAAATTATTTTTCCATCGGCCTTTCACTCATTTAACCATCTTCCATTGCGAGAAACTCTGAAAGCTTTAGCTGTTTGCTCTGGAAGAACGGCGCCTTCCTTCTTCCTGTTTTGTGCCGTCAAGCAATCTTCCTTTGTGCCATAAAGAAATCCAACAAATTCCTGTGAAATCCTTTAACTGAATTTGTGTTTTGAAAATGATGGGAAACAAACTGAAATGGACCACTCAAGTATGGTTGCAATATGCAGTATAGGAAGTCCTCAGGTTGGACTTCTCCTCATGTGGGGATGCTTGTGTTGAGGCATTTTCACACCTAGTTTGTTTAGAGCAGTCATGTCGAAACCCGGTTCGCATTATTGGCTGAACACAAGAGTAAAATATCAAAACAATGTGTTTAAAAAGGAAAATGGAAAATGTTCAAGGTTGTTTAACTTGGAGGAGTGTCAGCACAAACACTGTTTCTACAAATTCAAGTGAAAAGGGCAATGTTATTGATTATTCACCCAGATTCTCATTCATAAACAATGGGTCAATCGTTTGTTTTACATGCGAACCGCAACAGGCACGACTCCCACGAAGAGCTGGAGCAAATGATCAGATCCATAAACGCAGGTGATGCTTCTTGCTGGTTTAAGAAAGTCCTTTCCCGCATCAAATTTCTGATCAGTGAAGGAAACCACTGTCACTCCCACATGGCTTTTGCACTGAGTTTGGGAGAGTCCAGTGGGAATCAAACCCTTAAACCTGGCAATGTTCTACCCAGTTAGCTATACAAGAGCACAATGAGTTAGAAGAGAGGACATCATCAGTTGCATGATGGTGTGTCTCTGTGCAGGCGGAGAGAAAGGGGGAATCTATGGGTGAGTGCGCGCGCGTGTGTGTGTGTGTGTGTGTGTGTGTGTGTGTGAGTGTGAGGGGAGGGGGGGGGGGGGTCCTGCAGCTGTCCTGTAGGCTGGTTTACGGCTGCAGATGGGCGGAAATGGAGGAGCCCAGAGTCAGATGCTCACCCACTGCCCTCGTCATGCCACAAGTGTTCCCAGTGGACCGGGCAGACCTTGTGTGTGTGTGGTGAGTGTGTGTGTGTGTATGTGTGTGTGTGTGTGTGTGTGTGTGTGTGTGTATTTGCATGGCCATATAAGTGAACATGTGTGCGTTCATATGACAGAGCGTGTGTTTGTTGTTGTGTGTGCAATGCGATCCCCATTTTCTGAACTTATTTGCATGTGTGTGTGTGTGTGTGTGTGTGTGTGTGTGTGTGTGACATCCACGCGTTGCAGTCATGAGCGCACTCAATGGCGGTGTTGATCCATTCCACAGAGGGGGGGTGTAGGCCACCGAACAGACGGCCTCATTGTGCGTCCCGCTGCATCTACCACATGCAGACTCGTCCCACTGGCCACCTTTGATCTCCCATGCTGCACTTTCTCAGGCGCAAAGGTTACAGAGGGCAGGAGAGCTTAGTGTCACAAGTTTGATCCCAAGTTGCTGTGAAGAACAGATAAATTATCAATTGACGGTGTTATTTTTAAAGCTCCTGCCCTAGTTGTGTAGATCATAAACTTACACCCTTGCAGCGACACTCATCCCAAGTGTCTCCTGAAGAGCCGGAGAAATTGATTTCTGTCAACACATCGGTCAAAGCTCACGCATTCCACATGGTACTGTATCTCTCAAATGGTGGAGACACATGAGCCTCCTTTGTTACCCCCGGCCTTGGTTATTATTGATTTCCTTTGTGTGTGTGACAGGCCCGGGCCCTGCTGAGGGGAAGGGAGACATTTTCTAGGAACAGAGCAGCACCGGCGCTCCATCTTCCCTACCTGCTGCTGCTCAATATTTAATGCTCTGCGCCCGGTCTGCTCCTGGAAAAACACAACGGCGGTGAGCTCACGGTTTCTTTTGACTCATGGTCATTCTGGTGAAGCTTGGCATGTAAAAGCCACAGCCAAAGATATAGCTGAAGCTATAACCCTAACCCTCTGCTGACCGGTAGAGAAGAATACAATGAATTCCTCCCTTCTGCCTTTAACTCCAGTTTACAGCAGTATCTCAGTGGCTTTGGCCCTCACCTTGCTGTGATATAGTGAGTTGTCATCAATTAAATATGTTCAATTGAGGTAAAAATAGGCCTACTTTCTCTACGGCTACACAAGACAAAGAGTGAAGTAGAGTCATGAATAAATAATTCTGTCCAATTGAGGTGAAAAAAAGGCCTGAATTCTGTTCAGGCTGTTCAAGACAAAGCAGATCGTCCCCAACAGTAGTTAAGGTTCAGATTGGAGCCTGAAAACTGGTCCTGAGCCAGAAACTCAGTGACAACACTGCTGTGACCCTTGACCTCCTCGCTGTTGGATGCGTTTAATGTTGGTGATCTAGGAATTAATAATAATAATAATAACTTTATTTGTATAGCACGTTTATAAAAACAGTGTTTACAAAGTGCTTTACATACAATAAAACACAAACAGACAGTGATGCGAAAGCACCACAATTCAAGTTGGATAAAAAAGTATGGAAAATAGCAAGAACAACAACAAATGGTGATGAGTTGCATGAACTAGTTAATGCAAGTCGTCTCCGGGGCAAACAAACAAAATTGAAATAAAAGGTAATACAAGAGATACACAGATACAACTAGAAAACAAAAAGATACAACTAAAAACAGAGAGCGTTTTATATAAAAGTGTGTGCTGAACCACATGAATGTCCAGACAGTACAACAGAAGTTGTTCACAAGAAGAGACAGTAATAGATATATAAAAACAGGTAATAAAACCAGAAACACAATTACGAAATGAAAACTAAAATGGAGATACAACTATTTATAACTACTTATAACTAAGGAGCAATTCACATAAAAGCCTGTCTATAAAAGTGTGTTTTAGAAGGGATTTAAAAGGTGAAACTGATTGAATTGACTGACTTATTCTATTCTATTCCATTCTGTTGATTGTAAGTCACCCTGGATAAAAGCATCAAACAAATGCTTAAAGTGTAAAATAATCTGATTAACAAATGGCCAAAGAGAGTTTACTTGCAGCGTTGAGTAACACCATTGTTAGTCCTATCAGAGAGGACAGTGCTAGATAAGAGTTACGGTTTTACAGCCTGTGGAAACACAAGCACCTCTGTAGAAAATAACCTGGCACAGACACTCTTGATTACTGTGAACATGTTATCAACTGACCCAGCCCTCAGATTGTCCCTCCATCTAACATTTTGGTGAGAAAACTTGGCAATCTAGACAGACTTTGACTTGTTTATGGCAAAAAGGAGTTAAAACTAACAAGGTGAGAGGATCAGAGTTTGCAAGAATAAAATTTAGTCACAAGTAGACAACATTTCGATGGGGTGTTGCTTCTGTAATTCAATGTATTTCCAGTTGGAGCAGGATGCTGAGGCGGGACAAAACGCAAAAACGCTGTTCAAAAGCTGAGAAACACTTTGTTCAAAATCTTCAGCCACACAAATTCTGGATTCTTCAAAATTAAGAAATTTCAGCCACCGGGACGCAAACATGATGTCTTATAGGAAAAGGAAACAGGGGTTTTGGGAGTGAACATCTAAAAATGCATCACTGTACCATGTTGCCACTCATGTCACTTTGAAAGTTGTGAAGTTGCCATGATCCGCCATGAAGTAACTGCTAAAAATACACAGTTTCCCATTGTCTTTTTTCTGCTATAAAAGTATGGAAAATAAAACTTTTTTTCTTGTGAAATACTGAGTAGTTTTCAGCCTCTTTGCCTCCTCTGATAATTAATCAAATAAAACAACTTGAAAAAGGCAAATCATTCTTTGGTTGAAAGAATGTTTTACGTGTTGTGTTGAAATTGTGACACAATGGGGTTTTTACCATGCAGGGCCCAAAGGTCAGGAAACTCACTCAGTATATAAATGACCGTGTAAACATTCAATTCAAGTTAGAAAAATGGAAGTTTTGTGGTTTTCACACAACAGCAGCAGTGATGTGAGAGGGGCTGAGATTACCCAGAAGCTGCGGCAGCCTGAAGGAGAAACTAGAACACTGCAACAGAAACACTTACTGTGTTGTATAAGCTCTCTGCTGTTTTATCCAGCTGTCTGATCTTATAGATTAATGCATGACAGAGTGTGATGATAATGCAGCATGCTATGGCTTTGTTCAAATGCAAGCCTTTTGTAAAGCAAACAAGTGTCGCCCTATGTTTTTTCTAACCTCACTGACTCACAGACGCAGGCTGAGTGGTTTGGCTCTGAGTGGGACTATTTTGACAGTACAAAACAGAGGTGGCCATGGAAACTGGCGGCGTCCAATGGGAGAATAGGATCTGGGTGTGGCCAGCTGATTGACAATGTTCCTGCCCCGCTCACTTCCTCCTGCCTGGTCAATGAATAACTTTTTTTCAGCGCTTACTCTGCTGCAGGGAGAGAGAGAGGCTGAATTCGCTGGAAGTTTCTAGAAAGGGGAAAAGTTGTCACATGATGGAAGGGCTTCAAAAAGACAGATTAATTAAGTTGTTTTTAAAGGGCATGTAGGAAAATGACAAGTAACATCTCTGCACATCTCTGGAATATGAATTGACGCTGAAGTTGAAGCAGCTTATTGAAATTCCTCAACATTAGATTCTTCAACATTAACTGATTCCTCCATAAATTGATTTACAGCGGTTGTTAGTTTATTCAATTTTTGGTTGTAATTCTTGAATTCCTATCACTTTTCTTAGTGTATGAAGCCGCTTAATAACTTGGAGCTTATATTTTTCCAATAATATCTCTTACTGAGGCTTTGGGAATGTATATTTGTCATCTCGATCATTTCATTGAAAGTCAGGTTGTGAAAGTGACTGAATAATGCTCTTCTCTCCCTCAGTAACCACCATCGATTTCCCCCTGAACAAGGCAGTAAACCTCCAGTTGCTGCTCAGTGACCAGCAGTAACAGAGAAGCAGCTCTCAGGTGTGAATGTGTGTCACTGTATACTGTAACTGTGAACCAGGGTGGAGCTGAAAAAGAGCCTGGGTGCTCAGAACAGAAAAAAAAACCCTTCTTCCCTGGATGAATAAAGGTTTAAAACTAAAGGGCTGAGCCATCCTGAGCGATAACATCACTGAGAGGAGAACGTCACAGTCATAAATCTCCCAAAATAAGTAAAGTTGTGCAGGACTTTACAAGTGTTCGGATACGTATGAGATAAAGTATTAAACGTATCAGCTTTTCTTTTCAGTGAAGTGCAGACTTGGGGGCTCAAGTCACATGAATTGGACTCGAGTCACAATTTTAACTGCTTGAGACTTGACTTGATGCATGAAGAGAAGACTTGAGACTTGACTTGATGCATGAAGAGAAGACTTGAGACTTGACTTGGGTTCTGGTGACTTAATTGGGACTTGACTTTGACTTTTGCTTTGATGACTTGAAAACGTTTCTAGTCTTGATAAAAGTTTGTGTAAATGACTTAGATTGAAAGTGATGAGATTTGTTCCAGCAGACGACTGAATTTAAATTCTGTTTTCTGAATTTGTATGGAATGATTGAATTTATTGAAGTTGAAACTGATTATAGAAATCAAACTCATGATGCTCTTACCAAGTTTTTATCCTATTAAAACCATATTGCATTGAAAAGTGTTTGTTCTCTTTAAGATATTAAATTGACACTCGACTCTTGATTTGTTCTGACTTGAGACTTGGCATTAATGACACGGTCTTGACTGGAGACTTGTGCCTCAAGACTTGAGACTGACTTGGGACTCGAGCAAAGTTGACTTGGTCACACCTCTGGTGAAGTGCCATCCTCAATGTCATGAACACATATGAAAATTACGTTAGAGTGCTGGAAAAGATACCATGCACAAAGTAAGTAGATGTTCCCAGTACAGAGTGTGATATTCTACAAAGCTGTGTCATGAAGTGCAGAGAGCTCAAGAGACCCGACTGTGACAAATCACACAGCCTGTCTTTGTGTTCAGCTAATTTTGCAGATAGCACACAATGAATAGGGCAGGAGAGGATGAAAGGGTGGAAAAATGGGAAGAAATGATGACAAGTCATGTGGTTACCTTACTGATGGTTTCCCCACGCACAAGAGGAGGCACGGTGTCCTGGTGGTTCGATGCCGCCCTGTAACCGAGAGGTCACAGGTTTGATCCTGGAACAAGCAGAGTGTCCATCAACAGGTATGTGTGCTACTGAAGTGTCTATGAGCAAGTCGTTGAACCCCAAGGCTTTCCTGCTCACTAGTGATGTGGTAAATAAAAAGGAGGATGAATTATGACCTCCAGTTGGTTCATCATAAGGCAAACAAACACCAATATAAGCAATGATCAGTTATATTCTCACCCTTAAAACACCCTATCCCCCATATACTCTGTGTCAGTTTGATACTACCTGCTATGATGTATACTATGAGTTTATATCATTAAGATTTATCCTTGATTAAAACAGTGGGTAAACTTAATTCAGCAAATAAAACGGTGGGTAAAGTGAGTTTAGCTTGGTTTACCTTCCACTACATCCCTGCTGTTGACTCACTGTAAGATGCTCTAGAGCAGTGGTTCTCAACGTGGGGTCCGGGAACCACCAGGGGTCCTTGAGGGGGTTCCAGGGGATCCCCAGCAAATTAATGAAATGTTAAACTTCAGCATTATTTCATTTACAAGAAGTTAACACAGTTAGAGAATGTGGAAGAATTTGACTGTTTTGGTCATAGTTTCTCTGTTATCTCTCTACCTGCAATACAGAAAGTCATGGAATTCTGGACAAAATCATATCTAACAATATAAATATTCTCAGATTTGGGACAGAGAGACAAAATCCAGGGTCCGTGGCTCTAATGGATACTAAATGAAGGGTCCTTGATATGAAAAAGGTTGAGAATCACTGCTCTAGAGTGTCAGCTATGTCTGAAATATAGATGTACACACATAAGGAAAGAGACCCTACACCAAATTTGTGTGTGTACATATTGGTGTGTATGTGCAGATATCAACTATTGGTGCTGTAACTGTCTGAGTGAGCTTTGTAACAGCGAGTTTCCACCCAAAGTCCAAAGACGTGCAACTCAGGTGGCTTGGAGACTCTAAACTGCCCATAGGTGTGAATGTAAGTGTGAGTGATTGTCTATCTGTGTTTGCCCTGTGATGAACATAGCAACCTGCCTTCTGCCCAATGCATGCTGGGATAGGCTGCAGCCCCTCCGTGACCCTGAGAAGGAATAAGCCGGTATGGAAAATGACTGAATGAAGAGATTAAGAGATGTTGACCTGTCAGGTCAGCAGAAAAAAACACAATCCACCACAAACAATATGGATTTTGTGAACATTGGTTGTTGTGTATTTCGATGAATTTGTCCAGCTGATGATGCGATGGCTCTGAGCATCATAATCATCTTAAATCAAGAAAATGAATGACTATCGCATTAATGAAGACAGATACAGAAGGAGCCAAGGGTTCTACAGAGGTTCTACCTTAATGTAATATGCTCCCAAAAATAAATTCCTGCCTCCTATAAAATTAAAAAGGCAGCATGTGTACAACTGAAGATTCAAAGAAGTGATGGGCAATTAAGTCTTTTCAGAGAGAACCACAGGTGCTGTCACACCCGGTGGCCCTGTCAGAATCTGAGGCTTAATTATCTCACAAGCCCCTGCCTTTCTTCACAGAGAATGTAATTCAAATTCAAATGACCAGTCATTAAAAAAGAAAACAAACCTTAATGGGCACATGATAGACACAAACAGATGTACTGGTAAATAAATAGGTGGGTAAACTCTGACCTCCAGCCAGTGATCATGAGGCAAACAATCACCAATAGCCTATAAAAAATATAAATTATATTTTCAGAAAAGTGAGTTTTTAAAGACCTTAACATCAAATGACTTGCATCAGTTTGATACTACTTTGACAAATACTAGGAATTAATAGATATTTATGTCAACCTAAAGCAGTGAGTAAACTGTATTCTGCAAATTTAAAGGAGGGTAAAGTGAGATTAGCTGCGTTCGCCCTCCACTAAATCCCTATTTATAAAAGATACAAGAATGGGCAAGTGTAAAAAAAAAAACACAGGCAGTCTATCTCTCATCTTGATCTACCATGAGTTATTCATCCGCCATATAGTGTATTTTCCTATGAGGACGACGGGCGAACAACGCCCCGGCGGAGTGATTTCATGAGGACTACACCCAAGCGCTGCCCGATTGCGGTGGCTTCTCTTCGCTGCCCAGACCCAGAAGAAAGCGGGGACGTGACGGAGCTGGGGGATTTGCTGGAGGCCTGTTAACCACCGACAATACAGCTTGCTCACTATTCTCCGTCGCTCAAGAAACACCTGTGACTTATTTGACCAACTTATTTTCATCTTTGAACTAATTCACAAACATGTCCTGGCAAAGCTACGTGGAAACCCTGATGGCTGATGGCAGCTGCCAGGACTCGGCCATTGTTGGGTACACGGACGCCAAATACGTTTGGGCATCATTTCCCGGCGGTACCTTTGTCAACATAACGGTTAGTATTTTCTTGATATGTCAGTAGCTAAATTGAGAGAGAGGACGATCTACATTTTGCATGCCGGTCCGTTTGCCAGTCGGGCCTTGTTGAATGGGTAGCCTCAGACGGAATGGATAAGGCGAGCAGTGTGGTACACATGGTATCCGGTGTTCACACAAGATGCATTGACACTTCTGCACCATTTTTTCTGTTGTCTTCAGCCTTTTCCGAGTGTTGTTTTTGCAGACATTTTGTCATATCGGTGGCCTTACAATCACCAGTTTTGCGTTTTTCCAATTAAACATGTTTAGCACACAGAGCTAACATAGGCTAATGCTTTACGGCAATGCGAGCTAGGCTAAGTTAGCAACATTAGCAAGCTAACGTTACCGAGCCGCGTTAGCCTGTCATGCCATTCAGTTAACGGTAGCGACCGATGAGCAATTCGGTAAATCAGATCCTAAATCATGGATTCATTTTCTAGCAGCATTACCAGCTACAGATGTAATTTAGTTTTACTTGTTACATGTGTCTTAAAAACACCTTAGTAACATGTAACTTTGTAAACTGTAGACAGCAATGCGGGGATCTTAAGGGGTGCTGAGCAGGAATAATGTTAACGTCGATTAGCTAAGTATAGCTAGCTCAAATCAGGCCGGTCATCCAGATTCGAAAATCATTAGCTAACGTTAGCTACGTAAAGTTAGCGGTTCACGCACGCCTTCTCTACATATCGGCGTGCTGTTTTCGTTCGTGTTTTTCGTAGTTGCCTCTGTGAATCAGGCCACCGCTACCGCCCCTTATTTTCCAAGATGGCGCATCCACTCCCATTTCTTATTCATTTTATTTACTGAAGCTAATCGAGACGCCTGGTCACGAATACGTTTCTAGCAATGCTCCAACTCTGTGCATTTAGCTATTTTCATTGCAGTTTAACGCTCACCATACATGTAAACACGAAACGTTCCCCGAATTTCTTTTTATCTAACATCTATCCCCGGTGCTTGGCGGAGCCTCCATTTTGTCGGTTAACAAGCGTGTAAATAAACTACGAGCTAGAACATCTTGTGTGTTGAAAGCAAGGCGATGCAGAACGTTAACGTCTCGCCCGTTAAACGAGCCTGCTGGGAACTGATAACTAACGGGACAGAGAACTGAACTATGAACGAGTATGCCGTTGAGACCAGGGAGTGTCCGCTCTGGTCTGTGGAGCCAGAGTATCCTACACAACTTTATAAAAACAAGCTGAATAAATGGAAACCGGTTGTGTTCTCGTCCGTGTCAAACGCTGATGTTAGGCCTGAGCTAATACAAGCTGATAAGGGGATTCTCGTTCCGTTTTGATGTTCCGACAAGGAGGCTAGCCAGCCAACTAACAACGTTAACGTTAGCCGCGGCTTTCCCAAACCTCCTGTGATTAGATTTGCCAAACGGAATCAGCTGTGCGTGGCATGCAATACGCACAGAATGTGTGAAACTGCGGTACACATGCGGGTAATTTGATTCCTTGGGGAAGAGCGCTAATACATTGACTGGGCCCCGGCATGTTAGCCGTCATGCTAAATGTTATATGAGCTAGCACAAATCCTTTGATTTCCCTTTTTTTTTTTAATTCTTCCGGAAGGGAAGGGTTTCGTGTATGACTGTGCAGTTCTGTAGTTGAGGGACGACGCCTTTTGTTCTCGACCCTGCAGATTGGTTCACAGAATAAACCCTTTTTTTAAAAAAATTTAATAATATCAAGGACGTGAAACAGATTCTATACTCAGTCTGGTGAAGCAGTAACTAAAAGTTCTCAGTGGCCAGAGGTGTGAGGCAACTTGTGCTAATGGATCACATTTTCTCAACATAATATGTTATTGTCAGCTGAAGTAGGCCTCTGTAGGATTTCAGGCCTTGTGGCATAATATAATGGCATAATAGTCTGCTGTGCCTTTAAAAAAAGACAATGCATTTCTTTTGTCTGGCATGATCTTATTTTGCCCGAGATGGGTCAGTGAAAGTGCAAAGCTGTTACTTAACTGAGATTCATCATGCTCATCATCTTAGTAAATTGCAGAAGCAGTCCCAGGCTGCATTTGACTCACAAATACCCTACGTAACCAGAGCATGTGAACATCCTTCCTGCCTCCATTGTATGATGGTTGTAGTTGATGTGTGCAAGAGTTTAGCCTACATTAATTAAGTAATTCAAGCTTTAAATCATCTTAATCATACATGTTTAAGGAATGAGAGTTTTGAGGATAAAACTTTTCGGACACTGCTTAAGTTAATTTCTAACTGGATTAGATTTCCTGTAGTTCCTCCTGCTGCTTTGGGTTCCTAATTACATCCCTGATACTGTCTTATCTAAGCTCAGACTCCCTTTGATGTTCAAGTTAAAATGTATGTAAAATGTGTATTTTACATGTGGGACATTTAGCTCACATCCAGAGTGACCTAAAGTGAGTGCAGCAGTAGAACATGCTTCAAATCCTAGATCTCCAAAATAACAGTAGTAAGGAGCACAAGGGTCAGAGCCACAACATGCAGATCTTTTTCCTGGAATGATCACGTAAGATTACATTACATTGTCATTTAGCAGATGCTTTTGTCCAAAATGACTTACATTAAGTACATTTTGTCAACAGTAGTCAAACCGACCATATATCACAGTCTTCATGAGCTAGGCCTAAGCCTTCAACAGGAATGAGTAGCATAATAGAGTGCTTGGGAAATAAATTGGTAAATTAGGAGCCAAGAAGAGAGGTAGTGGATTTACTTTAGATTTACTTTACTTTGAGTTTATTTGAATATCCCATAAGGGCTTCACAATGCCCACCTTGGACGGGGATGGATGAAACGCTGGCAAGGGCCTCACATTGCGGGATCACTCCACCGGGATGGTCAGGCATCTTCCTTCAAGATAAAACCTTAGCAGAGATATACACATGTGCCTAACTTCTGACTGTGTGTTGCCCCCAGAGTGAAGAAATTGACGTCTTAGTAGGAAAGGACCGGGAGGGATTCTTCACCAGCGGGCTGACCTTAGGCAATAAGAAGTGCTCCGTCATCAGAGACAGCCTCCAAATCGACGGCGACTGGACAATGGACATCCGGACGAAGAGTCAAGGGGGAGAGCCAACATACAATGTTTCCGTAGGCAGAGCCGGCAAAGGTGAGCGCCATGTTCATGTTCAACGTTGCTGTTAAACCGCTCGCGTTTTAGTAGTGCTACAGCGACACCATAGCCTACTTTTGATGTAGTGCATTAGATTAGCTATTTTCGACTTGTCTGTAGTCTGTGCATGCGTGATTAGACCTGGAATGCACCTTTCCTCAATATATGACACGTTTCAGATGTTACAGTGCAGGTGAGTCTTAGGATAATGCTATTGAATGTCAGCCCATTATGAAGGGGAACAAGTGCATCATAGGCAAATATAATTGGTGTATAGGAATGCATGATCCTCAGTCAGGTTGATTTAGTTGAAGGGCAAGTTCGTGTCACAACTTAATTCCGTCAGGGTGAGGGGTAATTCCTCTTTACATATTCTTAATCTCTTCTTTGCCAATAGCTTTCCTCAGTTGTAGCTATGTGCTTATTTCCTTTAACTTGGATGCTTTACAGTTTGTTAGGTTAGCATCCATATTGCAAATGTAACATAACTCAATCTGAAACAGACCGATTTAATGTTTTAGCTGTTCCCCTCTGTGGTATCTTTCTTATAAATCTGCTGCCCAGAGGGAAGGAATGTTTTATGAATCTGATTATGGTGGCATATTTTTTCAATGAACCCTTAGAGTTTTAAGTAAGCATGTAACTCTGCTGTTAAGGGAATGATAATGTTCAATATTTTGGATGGAACCTCCCCTTTCACGACTTGATTGACATTAGCAATGATATTGAAATGTGCAAAATGCCAAATTATCCATACATAATTGATGCCAATGTAGCCAATTGAAGTTCAAAGTCCCATGGAGGGACTTGCCTGAGAGTTGTGCCAGTTTTCATGTCGCCTGTATGGGCCCCGACACCCCGTCCTCCTCCACTTTCCCTGCTGCTACTAAAACATACAGGTGAGACTGTAACGGGGCAGACTGGTTCCCACTCTCCACACAGGGCTGACTCTTCTGGCCTGAATTTCCCAAATACTCCCTGAACCGCATGCATCTTCCTCCTTCCTGGTTAATACACCTTCCTTCCCTCTCACCAAGCTCTTCAAAGTGTGAAACCGTTCCCCTGCTCACATATTGCGACTCTGTTCCTGTGAAGATGGGTATTAATACTCACATGGTGGCACTTACGGGTTCTTACATGTATTGAGGAGAGGTACCACAAGCATGCTGCTGTATCCGCATGTGTACTACATTAGTGATGGTGGTTAGTAGTGAGTAGAAGCATTCACTTTCCTATTCTTCGCTGCTGGCATGGTGCATAATGTTTACAGATGAAACGAGTAAAGGACGAGACTCTTGGAGCGGAAAAGCTATAAAATAAACTCAGATGGTAGTAAAAACCAGCCATATGCTGGTTAATACTTGCTGTAGCTGGTACATTGGTCTACACTACCAGCCACGTTGGATAAGTAACAAAATGAAACTGGCTTGTAAAGTAGTGAAAGTGGCTAGTAAATTTTGGGATTCCCCAGCTACTGTGGCCAGTGAACTGAAGTTTATTTTATATTCTGAGTGTAAATACTGTATTTATTGAAGGGATGAATGCGCTGCCATGGCGGACTCCCTACATGATTGTTTTTAGCCAATTAAAAAGCAGCAAGTTGTAGTTTGAGCCAAACTTCCAAGAATTGGGATGCTCTGAGAGTTAGAGGCAGTATTAATTAACAAAGCCTGATCTTCTAAAATCATGTGGCACAAACTAATTAGGCCTAAATCTTGGTTTTGATTTGGTCCCAATTAGTGTCTGACATGAAATTAGGAGATCAGGATAAAACCAATTTATAGTTATTCCTAACTTTTCAGAATGAGCTGATTTTGAAAAGTTAGCTGGTATGGCAGCTTCTTGCGTAATTAATTGAAGAAGTACCACACTTTGCGTTTACCCTTAGTGGAAGTTAGCAGATTATATTGAAAGTGGTGTCAACCTGCCACCAACAGGCCCTCAGAGCAGTAGAGCCTACATGAACGTTTATTTGAAGTCCTCACATCACAAACGCGCAAACTCAGAAATGGCTTTGCATGCTTTCTTTGTTTCTTCTCCTGTTGCACTCTCTGTGGGTCTTTCTGGGTGAGAGCGTCAGCTAAATGTAATGTCAAATGTCTTGCTGTTCCAGCGCCAGCAGCACTGATAAGAAAATGAATGTTTAGGCTTGCTGTAGCCTGCAGGCCAGAGCGCCGCTTTGCTTCCTGTGTCGTCCTCCCTCGTACCTGTCCTGTCCGCCTGCTGGTTTTGGCTCTGTGCGCTTTTTTTTTCTTTTCACCTGTGATCTAACTTCACACCTTCTCTAAATGTCCCTTTTCTGTCTCTTTTCTTTCAGTCTTGGTCTTTGTAATGGGCAAAGAAGGGGTCCATGGAGGCGGATTGAATAAGAAGGCATACTCGATGGCAAAATACTTGAGGGATTCAGGGTTCTAGTTTAGTCTTGACTTAGCCTATGTGGTGTAGTTGAGGGAGAGAGAAAAAAAAAACAAACGAAAAGAAAAAACACAAAAAATACAAAACTCATAAAAACAAAAAACACAATTGCTGTCAAGACCCCCCCCCCCCCCTTCCCCCCCTCTCTCTTTTCGAGCAGTCCCATCGGGCAACGTCCCGGGAGCGTTACTAGCAGACAGAGCGGGGTTCCCCGGGCCCCGGTCCTGTCCTCAACAATGTAGCCCCACATTTAGCGGGGGAAAAAAGTTGTCCTTTTGTTGTTTTTTTTCCAACCCCGCCACCACCATGTCTGTTCATTTTGTTTTTGTTTGTTTTTCCTTTGTGTGCTCCAGCATTGGTTTTAGTCATGGCGAAGGAAGGTGTCCATGGAGGGCAGCTCAACAAGAAAGCGTTTCAAATGGCTGAATACCTGAGGAAGTCTGGATACTAAAGCAGCCTGTACCCAGCCACCTAGCAGCTCACCCTTACCACCCTGTTGCGTTTCACACTACTTCCAGTTCTCTAGTTGGTAGTTGCTTTTGTTTTGTTTCTCCCCCCCCCCCTCCCACACCCACCCTCTCCCCTCTACTTTTTTGTTGTTTCCCTTTTCTGTCTCATCTTCCCCCCCCTTCCTCCCTCCCTCCTTTCCTTCTGCCTTCCTTCTCCCTTCTCTCATTTCCTAAGTAATTTTGACGCATTCACGCTGTGTACTCTTATCCCCCATTCTGGCACTGTCGTTGCACCGTAGGTAAGATGCGCATGTTGTTAACAGGACATCATGACAAATCTGTACTTCCTAAGACCAGCAACATTCTGGCCAAATGCTCAGTGAATAAATGCTAACATTAAAAGTGAAGGAATTCTTAAACAATTTGAAGTAGATTTTTGTTTTTTGTTTTTTTGTATGATGGTGCCCGGTAGTTCAATCCCCCCCTCCCCCCCTCTGAGCAGCCGATGCCTTTGGAGCACTTGAGCGGTAACCAAGCTCATCATGTCTTCCTTTTCATCATGTCTGGGAGGGGAGACTGCATGCATATCTTTGAGCCTACTGCCCCCCAACCCCACCCCCTCCTCCTCCTCCTCCACTCTTCCCAACCCCAAACGCCCCCATTCACTCCTGCCAAAATCGTCCGCCTCCTCCCCCTCCCTGCTTCCCCATCTACTTTTTTGCTCATAGTAGGTTAACACTCCATAAGTACACAGGAGACCGTCTTCTTCATTAATCAACCACTACATCCCCCTTTTTAAGTCCTCTCTAACCCCCCTCTCCCTTCACACACTCACTGTTTTTATACTGAATAAATTCAGGGGTGGGGTGTGTGAGTGTGTGTGCTTGGAATCGGCTCGGTTATTGATCACGAGTCGCATTGCAAAGAGCCGGCGTCGTCCAGATGCAGGTAGAGTCTCCTCCCACCACGCCCTCATCGCGACCGCCCCGGCATCACCAAACCCATGGACATTCCATCGTAACAACGGCTCAGGCACTTAATACTATTGTTTGCCAGCTCCTGTAATATATTTCTTTTTTTTTTTTTTGTTTGTTATTTTTTTGTTTTTGTTTTTTTTGAAAGGCTGCCATTTTCGGACAGTAGATATCCCAGCATATAACCATCTGGAGTGTGTCCAGTTTGAATTGTTTTTCATAGGACCAATTTTAGTCGCAGCTCGGGTGTTTATACAATTGCTCTAAATCATTGTGAAGGATGACTGCTAACCTCATTTTTTTTCTGCTGAAGGCAAAACACTAACCAGACAGTATAGGCTACTTATCATGACTGACAAAAAACACAAAACTACAGGGCAGAAGGGGGGGATTTGTCTATGAAGGAAATTTGCAGTGTCATCATTTGAACTGCTGTTGTTGTGTTTTGTTTTTTTTTTGTGAAGAGGAAAATGAATTACTGCATTTGTACAAACCCATGCTGTGTGACGAATACAAAACTGTGGAATAAATTGCCTTGTACTCTATAGTCATCAACTGAGTTGTGGTATCAAACGGTCTGTCCATGCTCGGTACTGCTAACTGTAACGTCCAACTGAAAAGACCTTCAAAAAGAACAAGTAGAAATGACACTCAATTTAATGGGAGATGGGATTGGTTGGAATAAGGACGCTTTTGGTTGTCTTGTTGAAACTTAACTACAGAACCTGTGTATCCTGTGCCATAATGTAGAGAGATCTGTTGCTGTTGTGAGATGGATTTTACCCGCTGTCCACTAAGGAGTCATTTCATTGGCACTTTTTTTCTTAGGGATGTTTTTAGCATCAGCTCCACTGTTCAGGCCTTGTGGGATATGTGTACTCATAAAAAAATCCTGTTTGCTGATTTCTGTTCATTTCTTTTCCCCACCACTTTTTTTTCTTACATCTGGGATACAGTCTCTTTAACGCATCTGATTTCATATGCATAAAACCAAGAAATGCCATAAATTGATTTATCACCTTGTTTACAGACAGATCAAATAAATTTATTCCAACCAGATAGTGTGTGTGTGCCCTCCTGATTTTTTGTTCCCGCTGAACACACTGCCCTACAAAGGCAAACAGCAGTTGTTCTTGTTTGTTTTTAAAGGCGAAAAGGTAATGACTTGGGTTTGGATTTCATATCAACAAAAAATATACATATAAATGCTATAAAAATGCCAGGCACATCTGTACCAGCTGTAGTTTTGTCAGGACAGGACTTAAAGCGGAGTCAATTTAAGTAAATTTTTCTTGGTTTCACTTCTCATGCAATTACTGCTCTTTGGCTTTGTACAGCAGCACAGGTGATAATTGTTTGAGTCCGGGCAGTAGACTGTGTAATTGGTCGGAGCTCCTGTCGCAGCCTTCGGCATAATAGTTCACCTGCAGTGCCCTTTGTTGGGATCTTAAAAATATGTAGCAGGAGAAGAAGAGTGGCTTGGCAGGAATGAGGATGCTGGTGGAAAGTATGGTGCAGCTGTGCTGTGGCAAACGGGGGGAAAAACCCTTGGCGTGCTCAAATAACAGGCGAACTGTTACAAAACGTGACATTTTATTAAAACGAGCAGCTTAGTGGATCATTTGTAAGCCATGTTTTTCAGTGGGCCCTAACGATTTGGAAAATGTCTTGAGTCAGGTTGTATCAGCTGTATTTTCAGATAAGCAAGGCACCATAAACCATGCCATATTTTTATGGAGATTGGTGTGGTGTTCAGTCCCATATCAAGGGAACGGCACATTTCTGGGCTGGAGAAACCCCTCCTGTGTACGCGGGGTAAAATTTTCACTTGCTAATGAGCCAAAGACATAAAATTCAACATATGTTGAATGTTGAGTTGTTTGGTTTAGGCAGGTTGGCATCAGATAATCAAGTTACTGAACCAAACTCTTCACACAATACAAATTATTTAATGTAGCCTACATGTTTCTTTCACTGTTAAAATGTGTACAATTTGAGCACATTGCAGCTGTAAATGTCGAGCCAAGAAATGAGGTAACGTCCTGTTATGTCATCAGGATATATGGGTATACAGGGCACCAGTCTCTTACATGCAAGTCTGAACAAAGAGGTAAGTTGAGCTCTGTGAGCTATGATGGATTCTTGGCTCACTATATTAAATATTACGTGTTTTCAACGTCATAAAATCAAGTACAGCACTGACAGTGAAGAATGCTCTCTTTTGCAAGGGCAAAGACATAAAGAAGACAAACTGGAGTGTCATTTTCCTTTATTGAAGTGAAATTATATCGAGTACAGACATAGGTGAGCATAAAACATTTACAAGACAAAATACATCGACTGCAAAAGAAAGGCAACGGGACTTGTCAACATAAAACAGTTCAAGCCATGTTAGAAAAAAAAAAAAATCACATGTAGAGTATTTACTACTTACAGTATTAAAATGAGATTAGGTCAGCCAAATGCATTTTGCGAGACCTAAGAACCGATAACAGCTCGTGTTACAAGGAAGTGAAAAGTCTGGAGCAGCCAAATGAAGTTTACCACAGGCAGTGTGGACACAGCTACCATTGAAATGAAGTGTTTCCACCCTTTCACCTAGTATAACCACAACATAACGTGACTGAACAACGTATGTAGAGCACATCCTTTGGCCGAATGCACCTCTAGAGCTGGTTTGGCTTGTGTTTTTGTCAGTGCGTGTCAATGTAACAGATCGTGGCACAAAACCCGCTGAGAGGAGCACCTAGGCTCCTGGATATCAGGCTAGAAATAAATTGGCAAAACCACAGTCCGGTGGTTTTTAAATGTTCCTATACTCACATGGAAAATTTCAGTTTGATTTTACAAAAAAGGATGCTGCATAGCGCTTTTATTGAGATCAGTCTATGCAGCATGAGTATGTATGTACAATAATGAGACCTCCTCACCGTCTGACACGTAGGCTACAAGATAATCAAAGGTAAGGATGAAACTTACGGTGATCTATACATTTTATATACACAAATGTTTTACTCAGTTTGTGTCAAGCCCAATCTTGTGTCCAGGACCTTGGGACCCTCTTACAGTGGATGAACCATGGAGGACATCTGTGCATCACCCGATAGTGACTAACCGGAGTACAGTATAACTGTCTACTGTACATCGCAGTGTCAACAGTCCTGTCAAATCTGCCAATTAGCCCCTAAGACATGCTGACTGCCTTGCTGTCTTCCAGACACACACTGGAAGTCAGCACTTTACCCAGTCCCCTGTAATCAGGTTAAAAATAAAACAATTACTGTGATTTGTATTTTAACTTTTGGGGAGGATACATTAAAATATATTGTAAGCAGTGACAGAAAAACTTGAACGATGAATCTGTTTTATTCGAGCCCCCAACGAGAGTCTCTGCTGCCGTGAGCTTGTGGATGAGGTCAGGGAGGGGGCGGGGCCTAGAGACCAGTCAGTCCGATAACGTGAGTCAAGCGCGGGGCAGGTCGTGGTCGTGGCCGTGGCCTTCGGAGCAGGGCTGCTGCAGCTGGACCACCACGGTCTCCACGGTCACCTCTTCCTCGCTGTCGCTGCTGTCCAGCTCGTCGTCCTCGTACTCGGAGGACTCCTGCTCTTGCTCGGAGCGCGACGCTCCCGACATGGTGCCGAAGGAGTGGGCGCTGGTGGAGGCCAGCGAGCGCAGCAGGGGGGTGCTCTCCGACACCTCCTCGTTCTCTTCCGGGCCGCTCTCGCCCTCCTCCGAGTCGGAGTCCGAGTCTCCCTGCGATGGGACGACCTTCTGCTTGCACACCGGACACGTCTTCTTAGTCTTGGTCAGCCAGGGGTCCACACACTTGCTGTGGTAGGCTGAAGGCAAGAAAGACAGAATCAGGGGGAAAAAGGTTATTACGCCTGATAAGCAGCCAACTTGTAGGTCAGAGTGCACATCCATGACAAAGGCGTTTCCCTTGACGTCCCTAGATGTGGTTGTAACTTACAGAGCAAAGGCCAAGGTACGAGAACAGGGTAATCTACTGGATACTGATCTCTACTAAATGGAGGACTTCTGTATCTTACATAGAAAAGGTACAATATGCAAGAAATGTGTCATGAGTGGGGAAATGGACCCTATAAATTCTATAAGCCAAACAGGATTTAAACGAAATAGTCTTATAAAGAGGGGATTGTAGGATTTTGTGCAGAAATACCGTATAGCTGTTCCACAACATCAAGAGAGGCACGTTAATCCGTTCATATATGCTACTGAGAGCAGCTAAGAAGTTGCTTTGTTTATCACCATACTATTAATAAATTAAGTAGATCTTAACCCAAAGCTAACCATTTCATGTTGACATTCTGGTTTGTGACAAATGTCTGGATTAGCAGGTTTGCAATGAATCTTTGTGCAATTTACATAACCGTTAAACATTTTAAATCAGATTTTACTTATTTATTTAAGTGCAGATATGTGCTTCTGAATTGCTTGCTTAGAAATACCACAAAAGCGAACCGGCGCCTGGCATCAAAGAACTGGGGCAGCTTTCTAAGAAAGCATCTAGCAGGCGAGCAGATATCACCGCTGCAGTCAGTCAGTAGAGCCGAATGGACTTGTTCACTTGTTCTCAGAAGTCTGCACAGTTCAAGGAAGAAGACCAAACATTTTACCACCTGCGAACCTAAACCTTCATAACATGCTCAGGGAAATTACAGTTGGATTTTTTACAAAAGGATGCTGCTCTGTGTGTTGAGACTGAGTGTTTAAATCCTGGACCCAGAGACCTGCTGGTTTTCATTCTAACCATCTAATCAGGGACGGCAGGTGAATTACCTACAATGATCTAGCTGGTATGTTAGAAAACCAGCAGCAGTCTGGATCCCAAGTACCAGGGTTGAAAACCACTGCATTAAGGAATTTCTATGCAGCATGTGTATGCACATACAGCAATAAAACCTCACCACATTCTGGCTACTAAATAATCAAAGGTGAAGATGTAACTCCTGCCAGTCTATATGCTTTACAAACAGATGCTTTCACTCGATTTATGTCACCGCACGTACATCCCGGACCCTGGAGCTAATCTTAAAGGGGCTGAACCACGGAGGACAGATGGCATGTATAGTCACAGTTTAAGCAATAACCTGGGAGTGTGATCAAACCTTTTACAGCCTGCCACTGAGCTCTACATCACATGCACATGTTCACTTTTGTTTGCCTATAGATTGTAAGATATCGAGAAGATGAAGTTATACAGCAGACAGGAACGGATTTAAGGACACAGCTGATCTCTGGGACACGAGTGTAGCGCTGAACCGGTCAGACTCACCATGAGAACATGGCAGGACTCGGAGTTTGTCTCCTTCTTCGTACTCGTCCAGGCAGATGGCGCATACATCGTAGGCGTCCCCTGGGTCAAAAACACAAGTCAAATTTATCCATTAAGTGCTTTTAACAACACAGGTTCATCACACAGAGCTTTACAGAGCAATTAAGGACACATATACTGTATTGGGAAACATAAGAAGACAAACATCACAATTTTAAGATATGAAGCCTGAGCTTGTGTGTGGGGTTTTTATGAGTGTATAGAGGATGGCCGGGCCAACACTAGGGCAGAACAGTGACCACACTGGTAAAGCACAGCAATGTTGAGTTACAGTCAGGAAACTGCAACTTCAGGAACTGGTTGTTTTAATATCAGTGACGTCAGGCTCATCCATGACATGCCAAGTAATTACAAACCCCACTGCTTCATGAGTGTCATTCCCTTACACTCTTTGCGTCACATTTCCCAAAGTGCCCCCCCTTCCTCCCCCGCTTCCACCCATCCAATCCACAGGCAGCAGGTAGAGCGTCTGCCAAACAAGCCGGCGCTGCATTTCCTTTTTGAGTCCTGACGTTACAAGAGGTGGAAAGACGCTCGGTGCTCTAAAAGCCCAGGAATTTCACAACGCACTCCCTTTCAAATTCCACAGCGTTCTTCTCCCTTCCCTTCCTTTCCCTTCCTCTGCCTCGGCTGGAAGGGGGGGAGGAAGAGGAGGGAGGGAGGCGCAGGGCTGTGGGCCGGTGTGTTTATGTAAGCTCTAAATGAGCATGTTTTCCCCCCGACCGGGCTCTCTGTGTGTCGGTGCCAGGGCTGCATGTGACCGTATAAGGATGGGGAGTCACATCGCCGAAAGCCCCCTCCCTCCTCCTCGTCCTCCTCCTCCTTCCTTTTCTCTCCGAGCGTCAGCAGCTTAAATCTGGAGGCGATGTTTTCAACTCGACCTCTCCCTCCTCCTCCTCCTTTCTCACTTTCAGTCTTCTCTTTCTCCTACCATCCCTATCACTATCTTTCCCATCTTTTGTCCAACACTCTTCCTTACTCTCTTCTCTTTCCGTCAGTCCAACCCAGCTTCCCTCTCTCCCTCTCTCTCTGTCCCAGGCCTTTAACCCAGTGGACACAGGGGTGAGAGAAAGGGAACGTTTATGCAGGCATGGATCCAGCGTACACTCAGGAAATGCTGAACTGTGGCACTGACTGCGCTATTCTGAGTGAAGCTGAGAAAAAGAGTTCAGTGCCCTGCTGAACTCAGAGACTCGGCTCTGGGAAGATAGATCATGAAAGATACTGAATGTGGCGTGTATATGTATAGTCTAGCGTCTCTCGTTATGTGTTATACTGTTGCACGGTCTGTGAGGTCCTATTGTTCGACAGTCTGTACTACTGATAGATATTATGCAAGTTGTCAGTATGCCTCTGCTCCAATGCCACCAATACAAAAACCTGTACTTTCCCTGTACTTTGCAAATAAAGTGACTCTGACCCTGATAGCGCGAGTGTGAATTTTTTAATTTGCACCCTAACTTCCAAAGGTAGCACCTTCAAAAGACGCAGACACCGGAAGACTGACACCTCTACGAGATATTTCAAAAGCGATAAAACACGCTTGTTAAATTGTCTAGAGCAGTGGTTCTCAAAGTGGGGTCCGGGGACCCCCAGGGGTCCTTGAGGGGGTTCCAGGGGGTCCCCAGCAAAAAGGAGAATAATTTATTTTCACTATAATTCCATCCATAAGTAACACAATGACAGAATGTATGACTATTTTGGTCATGGGTTTCATACACTTTCTGTAATAAAACATCTGAAAGCAAAAATCTTATCAGATGGGGGACCCTGGGACAAAATCTTATCAAATGGGGGTCCGTGGTCAAATTTGTGTCAGTTTAGGGGTCCTTGACGTGAAAAAGTTTGAGAACCACTGGTCTAGAGCATATAGCCGAAAAAACTTCTTCCAAACAAGCCAGCCCAGTATTTTGTCCAGTGAGAAACCCGGGCAGTGCAGCATTCTGCAGCAGAGTTAAATTCACAGTCTGGTCCGGTCATCCCTTCTCACGGAACGGATTATACCACTGCTGCAGATCAAAGAGGCTGCTGTGGACATTACTCACTCCACATCTCTGGAGT
Source organism: Centroberyx affinis (assembly GCF_046629955.1). Lineage (NCBI taxonomy): Eukaryota > Metazoa > Chordata > Actinopteri > Beryciformes > Berycidae > Centroberyx > Centroberyx affinis. The sequence goes on along the minus strand of NW_027280325.1, from coordinate 21,888 downwards.
CTTCCACCGAGGGTCAGCTCAGTAATGTCATTACGATGAACCTCGCATGTGAGCCGAGGATTCGGTTTCAGGAGTCTGAAAAGGTAAGTACGAAAACAGGCTCCGGGCTTTTGACGACGACACCTGACAAGACGCGTCAAGCTTGTCTTCTTCATAATTAAAGAGCACTGTGCGTTAAAATAGAAAATGAATGGTTGCAGTCGGCTCTTGGGAGATGCAGTCATCCCACCACTGGGGTTTTTAATATGAAGACTGTCTTTATGGACAATTACCCCTGTCCTACCAAGCCCTTATATGAAGTGCTTCGGTTAGACATGTGTTAAGTTCAGTCAGCTCTGAAGTTGGGTAATGGAAGGTATTTTTCCTGGGCAATCAATAACAGCCAGTTAATGTTTTGCCAGTTTGCATACTGCTTAGATGTTGGGAATCCCTTACATCTGAGTTTCGGGGCCAGTAGCACAACTTAAAACAAGTTAAAAGCCGGCGCTGTCCTCTCCCCTCCATTTTGCATTAGTCAGCCAGCCTGCCAGCATTCCTGGCTCTCAGAGGAACCACGCTGTCCTACTGAACTTCAGATGAGGAGTGAATGTGTGTATGAGCGAGAGAGAACGACTGAAAGAGAGAGAGAGAGCGAGAGAAAAACTGAGTTACAAAAAAAAAAAAAAAAGCTTCTGCACAGCTTGCCACTGCTTGAGCCAACCAGACAGTGGCAACTGGCGCTGAGGCCAGTGTGCTGTGACTAAGAGGAAGAGAGAGCTCCTCTGTATCGACATCAACATGCCTCACACACCGACGGCTGAGCCACTGCAGCTGCTCTGTGTGTGTGTGTGCGTGTGTGTCAGCTCCCCGCCTAAGGCTTGGACTGAGCACAGAGCCGAGGGGAGGGGTGGAGTGACTCATCATACTCAGGGAGGGACCAGACTGGAGGTCAGGGGTCAGAGGGAGAGCCCAGCCTCTCCCAGACTGAGCGAAGGGGCACCGGCTCGGTTTGAACGCTCGAGAAGGGGAAAAACAATCCCCCCCTTCGTTTCCTCAGTCGGTTCATTTGTCTCTCTTCTTGCGTCGCCGTCACTCGGCGTGTGTTGGTGCGGGGTTTGAGGTTTCCACGTCTGCTAGCCGGTCGTCTGCTGGTGAAACTCTCCACCCCCAAAGAGCACCGTCAAACGTCAAGTTTACAGCCTAACTGGGGATGACGCAAGGCCGTGCAATAAAGTCAGCCCGCGAGTCAAGATAACGGCAGAGCGGCGCTGTACGCTGACAGCTGTGGCAGCTGGTATTACATAATCCTGTACATTGACACAGATCTTATGGTGCGTGCTGCTCAGACTGGTATTGTGTGCCAATTACACGGGTATTGTGCTTTTCATCAACAACCATTGTGCACCATCCATAGAGACTCCTTTTGTACGCTTGTATGTATTTCTGTCTGTGGACTCCCGTCTCCATACATGTGAGTCTGACATCATCCGACGCCTTCCATCTCCGTTTCCAACAAACAGATGTTTCAGCATCAAGCTTTCATCACCTGGGTCCTATATATGAATTTGCTGTATTTTTGGTGGAACAGTCCTTTTAAGTCTTGAGCTCAGTGTATATTGTTTGATTTTTGGTAGTAAGTAGTAATAACAATAAACTATATTTGTAAAACACCTTTCAACACAGAGTTGCGAAGTGCTTCACAGACAATAAAACAAATAAAAAAGAAAGCCAAAAACAAAAAAAAGTCAGGCATAAATTAGAAACAGGCAAAAGAAAAAACAAAACAAACAGAACTACATAAAAGCCTGTCTGAGAAAGTGTTAGCAGAAGTGATTTGACAGATGACTGATTTTGCCAGCCTGAGCTCCTCAGCCGGGTAAAGTAGGTGGGGGGGGAGATGCACACATCAGCAGAATGGCATCCCGCCAGCGCAGCAGCAGCCAAGGCCACGGCTAATCAGCTAGCTAACATCTTCCCCAAATGTCTTCACCCACTCAGAAAAGACCCGTATCGCACATTTGTTGGAATTATAACGTCTTAAAGTCTCTGATTCACACCAGCGGAGTGAGACGCATCAGAACATCTTGCCAGTGCCAGGAAGTTACCTCGCACTGTGGCTGATGTGACGAGGCCTCACAAAGATGCTCAGAAAAGCGGGAGAGAGGACAAAGAGAAAAAAAACTTTAGCTGGCTGGTAAACATCAAGTTTGTGTCCTGTCCTGACTAAGATGACACTTACTGCCTTCAGTCCAAAGTAAAAGGATGTTGCTTGTGGATCTTCCTCTGCGGTAAATATAACGCCACCCTTACAGTACAGAATCAGACATCATGGATCATGATTGAATCAATTGCTCCCTCAACATAAGCCAGTACTTAAAAGCAAAACTAACACAGCATCACAATGTTCCCGTTCACTATGGCTGGATCTGTTCAAAGCCCCCAGAGTCCAAGCTCAGCATTATCTGTTTTAGCTGAGGCCAAGGGCGCCATTAGGCATCCTTCCCACACTGTACTGCACACACACCAACGCGCAGGTTGGGCACGCTGCCCGAAAACTTCAGGATGGGAAGAAGCGAAGCAGCAGTGGCAGCAGTGAGATTTGAGCATCAGAGGGACTCGGCTGTGTGTGGCACTGAGCTGTCACAGAGCGGTGCTACAGACGGCTAAAAATACCTGACGTTTCGTGAAATGAATATAAAAGATGGTGCGTTCATATCGGCGCGCTGTAAACAATGGCCACCGGTGGTCAGCTGAGCGACCGAACAGCTGCTCTGTTTCTTGCTTGTTGCTCCTGTATACGTGGATATACGGTGAGGCTGTGGTGTTTGTGCTGTGGTGAGTTCCCAACCTGTGGGAACTCACCAAGCAAGAACCATTAGAACTTAGGGTTGCAAAGGGGTGGAAAATTTCCAGTAAATTTCCGGAAAGTTTCCGGTAAATTTCCATGGGAAGTTAAACTGGGGAATTTTGGAAATATTCCAAATTGGAAACTTTCCATGGGAATTATGGGAATTTATGGGAATTAATGGGAATTTATGGGAATTAACTGGGAATTGAGGGTAATTTAATGGAAAGGTATCATATCCAAGCATAAATATTTGTTTTGTTATAAGCAGACATCCATCCAAAATAATACAATTAAAACAGATTTATTTGTAAGTAGAACTTTATCAAGTGTTAAATATTTTATTGAACAATCAATTCTTTCATTGAAGAACAAAAACATGAATGTTGAGTTGCATGTAGGGGGCGTGGTCTCAATAGCCCTGCAGTAAGCAGTGTGCTATGTGTGCATGTGATTGAGGAATAGCATAGATATTCAACTGTACTTGCATGATATCTGGTTGTTTTAGTCAGGATTATGCTAAAATATATTTTCCCCAACTATATTTAAGTTCCCTATTAAGAGCATACCTTCAATTTAGTAAATTCCTGGTTTATTCCCATTTATTCCCATAAATTCCTGTTAATTCCCATAAATTCCCGTTAATTCCCATGGAAAGTTTCCAACTTTGAAAATTCCCGGAATTCTGCAACCCTATTAGAACTACAAATCAGGAGAAGGAAGTGGAGCTGGATAGGCCACACACTCAGAAGACACAGTAAATCAATCACTAAACAGGCACTAACATGGAACCCACAAGGCAGGAGAAATAGAGGAAGACCTAGAACCACCTGGAGAAGAAGCACAGAACAGGAGATGAAGGCTGAGGGGCTGTCATGGCAACACCTTGACCGAAGGGCACAAGACCGGAGAGGATGGAGGGTTTTCGTTGATGGCCTATGTTCCTTAGGGAATACTAAGGCCTAACTCCTAACTCCTGTGGTGTTTTGTCTGCCACCAGTTAAGTGGGATGCCTTTCCATTCGGGAGGGCCGTGCCAGCTTACCCAGTGTTAGCTGAGACAGCGAGGAATCACTGGGGGAGGCTGATGTACTCCTTCACCTATGGCAGGCCTTGACAGAACAGGGATGGGAATTTTGACTAATTTTGGCAAATAATAAAGTTATGGAACCCACTAGTCTAAAAATACAAAGATGTCAAAAAAAGAGAGGTAATTGACAGCTCTCGTCTGTGTCTAAAAAAGCCAAGCTTTATAAAACCCTGGTGAGTTTTTCCCCTGGAAGTTGAAGACATCTAAAATATGTGAGTTAAGCTTTTTTCATACGCCAGGGAAGCAGTTTTGCTTTAGCAGTTTTATCTATGGCAAATTTAGTTTAACATGCTATTATTTCTATTGCCGACTATTACATCAGCGATTAACAGACTAGTGATGTAATCGTTCTCATCCCTACGACAAGGCATCATTACAAACTCCATTCCATTCCATTCCTGTTATTTAAAGGTCTTCCTCTTACCTGGAATACACTCAGCCTATAACCCCGTTAGACAACAGATGGGCTGTCCCATTGCTTGCAGGGCCTCTTGTTACAGCCCCCCATGATCAAAAACAGGGCACTCGGTTCCTTGCCAAGCTAGCATTGCTCCAGAGTGCAGGGCTTAAAAGGTGATTAGGTAGAGATTTGGTGTCCCCTGCTCGTGTCGCCAAACCCTCTGACTCAGCTAACAGGAGCGTAGACGCCGCCCTGGACGCCGTTTCCTGGACATCTGAACCCCCTGCAGCAGCCAAGGTCGACTATACCAGAATCTAGTGGAAACCATGAGTCAGATTGGCTGTCGCTTGCAGATACACAGTGTTGTGCACAAACCACATAGCCTGACATGACGAAAATGGCTATCTGAGCAGCACACACTGCTTTCAGTAATGTTTTGCTCAGCTTGCCTCTCCATGCTGTTGCACGTGCATCTGTTACTGCCAGGCAGGGAGGAGGAGCTCGGCTCATAAACCCCCCAATTAGCGGCTTTGCGAGGGGGCTACTTAGTATGCGCCACCCATTCTTTATAAAGCTCCCCGGTGTTCCCTGCACAGCTGATTCTAGTCAGGGGCTTTCCAGTCCAAGCCGGCAGGGGCCTCGACAAAATACAACTGCCAGAGGGAAGACGGCCTGTAACTACCACTAATGCCTTTCAGTGCACCAAAAAATAAATAAAAAAGTACACAATGCACAGAGTACATTGTACACAGACAAAGCTTGACCATAGCAGAAAAGGGATTTGCATTGCAAAACAATGCTATATCCAGAATGACCCTTGTACCGAGAGAGGGGGAAGCCAGAGATGGAAAACTTAGAAGGCCCCAGAACTATGTAGTCAAATGCTAAAGTCCGGACAGAGGTGTAGCAGACAAACCCCTCACCTCTTGAACCACTCACACATTCAGCCACACACACAGATATTTACCTTTCCAATTTTCCTCTCCTCCTTCCCACTCCTCCCACTGTTTTTACAAACAAGTGGTACATACAGTACACCTGCACAACAGGTTTGAGATAAACTAGACTACACTTTTCCACCTAGTCCAGCCAGGGGCACGAACAAGGCTACATTCCACAGCGTCAGCCATGTGTCCCGTCTCAACAGAGAGGAACTCTAATCTGCCGGGGAGGGCTTTGTGGAAAAATCAAGTCCGTATTAATCCGATTAGCTCGAAGGTGCAGAGCTCCAGGGAGGACTAATGTGTCATAACGCATTCATGACATCCCTCTCCTGGACCAAATCATGTGACGAAGAGCAGCACGGCAGAGGACCAAAGACAGCTTACATAATCTCTACCAACCCTGAGGTCAAAGGTTACGGTCAGGATAAGGTTGATAGAGATGATTTTCAATCTATAGTTTCAGGGAAGCTTTACAATCTTGTTGAAGCAGAGTGTGAGATAAACAAAGCTTGGTAAACAAAATGAAGTGAACTTTTTATAGTTTGTCATCACACTGACACACCCACATATACAATACATTGAAAATGTGGCAACTGAACTTTAAACCTCTAAACTAGAAAACAGTCCACACATTCAAAGTCGATTGCATTAGGTTTATTCCTGCTTAATGTAATGAATTACTTAAAACAAAGATTTCAATGAGTGTGCCATCTGTTCTGAATCCAAAGCAATGGCCACTGTGAGCTGAGGTGTTTGAGATGTTTCCATACCTTTCTTGTACTTGTGGATGGGAAGTTTCTTCAGCTGGTCTTTGCGCAGGCGGCTCCTCCGAGCCCTGTGTCGATCCTGGACAAACTTGGTGATCTAGGCACAATGGAAAAAAAGAGACCCAATCTAAATCGTGTCTGAAGCTCTCTCTAAAATATACATAACGGATTGCACTATATTTAAGTGAAAGTAATGTCGCTGTATGCCTTAAAAACTGCTTAATAATTCCTTAGGAGACCGCTAGGACCTCAAGCATCATTGTCGTCATTTCCTTCCATACAGGGAGCGCATCACTGAGCTAAAATGAGGCTGGCTTAAGTTTACCTACCATGAAAACAACAATGAGGATGAGGCAGATTCCCACGATGATGAGGAAGGGGATCAGGTAGTATTCCAGCGGCAGGCTGAAGTCTGGCATGAGGACGACATGACCCCTAGCGAAACAAGCAGAGCTGTTGTCAGGTGAGGAAAAGAATAAGAACATAAATCTTTAGTGTTGGCAGACATTAGACGCACACTGAATGACAGTGACCTACACAGAGGCCGTATGATGATGGCAGCGTTTCGTTACGGCTCATCGTTGTCAGCTGCCGCAATGAGGAGATTCATTTTAGCGTCATTCATGTTAAACAAGCTGCAAAGTCACAATAAAGCCCCTCTATCTGCCTAATGAGATTTCACACTGTTAAATAATGGGTTACGGGGCTGTAACACCGATTTACAACCCTGCTTTTACAACAAAACGTTCTTCACAACGCACATTTTTACGGCTAATTTGGTCCACGAAACACTGCACATACCACGCTCGGTATTCATTCCTGCGCAGATGACTTGGGAATGACCCGATTGTACTTGTAAGGTATCTGTCTAACAAGCAGCATACACACCAGCTGATATCAAAGTGGAGAAACGGGGCTTTCATGCTCTGACTGCATGCGCTTTGGGCTATTTTTGACAGACCCAGACATTTCGTTACCAGATTATCACCTCAGCAGCAGCGCGCTAAGAAAGTGACAACACATCACAAGACCAATCCTCTGCCTTGAAATAGCACTGCGCACGTTGTAGGTATTATCAAGTAACAATATAACATTAAACTCGTATCCCAGAGCTGGAGAGCAGAGAAGAATGGCCTGGCGATTTTGAGTGAAGCTGCTGAATAAAAGTAGTCACCTCTTAACAAAATTATTATACTGACAGAATTGTTAAGAGAGCACTCTGAAGGGGGAACTGCTTCTGAGTGCCTCTACTGCCATGGGCTCCATTTAGACGCGATATTGACTGGCAGGAAAGCGAGATTTGGGTCTAGACTTACCCCTTGTCATATGTGTAGTCTTCTTTCAGAGAGTTGGCAGTCTCCTCGCTCACAAACACAGATGGAATGTCTATCTGCTTCATAACATCCACTAAAAAGGGAGAAAGGAGGAAAGTGCTATTAATACATTATGTGACTGTGTATCGATGCCCTGCTCCCTCGAGCGATCATGAAACATTACATTTCAGGCTGGAAATGAAAATGAAAATCCAGCCATCAGAGGAATACAAAAATAGGATTTGTTTGTTGCACACTAAGGAACCACTGTTTAAATATCTATCGACTTTGCTTTGGAGTCTGAAATGAGTTATTCAAAAGGGCTCACAGAACAGTTGCAAATTTGACCAACCACAAACATTTAGCATTCTAAAAAGGTTATGTTTTGTGTGTCTATGGCGCCCAAACACTTAGGACTGAATTTGTGATGCTACTCATGTCCATCTGTGTGGACGTATTAACAGCTTTTAGGCTAAGAGATTCGAGGTGGCAGGGGAAATCTGTCTGACAACTGGCAATAACAAATGTATAAAACATCAGATTGGGAGATGTGCTCTACTGAAAAACACTAACCAGGACAAGAAGCCTTCTGGATAATTCATGACTCTGCCACACCCCCCCACCCAAGTCAGGACGGGGGGCCTGACAAAGGTGAGACAGGAGTGAAAGAAAACCCAGACGTTTCCTGACACCCTCATACGACAGTAGCTAATAAATCTAGTCTAGAGCAGGGGCAATGTGAATTCATGGCCGGGGTAATCCCTTCGGATAGTGCTAAGGTGCTGCGGGGCATCAAATTCCTCCTCAACAACATCAGGGGCTGGGGATGGGTTTCTGACTGCAGATGATCTGACTAGCTATCCTGGCTCCCTCCGGCCTGGGCTAAAGAGAAAAACAAAGCCATATCCTCTGTCAACAAAGAGACATATGAGGAGGCGACTGTGTGCTTTATGTTTGTGTGTTGATGTACAGAAGAGAAAGTCGAGGTTACTTACAATCGTTGGATCCCATGCTGATTAAGTCATCAGAGTCCACATTGTGAACAATGGCGGCCTTGTAGCCGGCTTTCTGGGCATTGAGGACCTGTCGGGAGACAAAACGTTTGTGCTCAGCATTGTCAGTCAAGAACTCATAGCTAATGTGCCTCTATTATCAAACACATGTCCTGTAGTGGACGCATGCATCTGTTGTAGAGTGCTAAAAGTGATGTTTTGGGGTCTGATGTTAGCTGCTACTACGCTATGATAAGAAGACTTAAAAACAATGATACCGTCTGATAACATACTGATAATATACCTGTTACAGACTTAGTTTTATCAATTTTGAGTCTGATAGAGACAGCCAAGTATGTAAAGGTCGATACTGCCAGAATTATGACATACAAAACAAAAATAAAAGAGATTTTGAAAATTCACCAACAATCTAAAAATATGTGGCTTGTATGGCAATCTGCAGCTAGTGTGATTTTCCCCCCTATATTTTATTCACTTATCCCTGCCTGTGTGTGTATCTCTTAAGTCCTAAAGCTAATGCATTTGTTGAGGTATACCACAAGGTTGTCCTGTGTGACCACACCATTTTGTATTAGTGGTGTGTTACATTATGTTCCAGTAATGCACCAGACTCTATAGAGTGATGATACTCTGTTTCTCCTGCCATTTTCCACTATGTTCAGATATTTGAACAAGCCAAAACAGGGGGAGGAGATAGGATGAGATCAGCGGTTGAGTGCGGAGTATGTTGTTCTTTTCAGAGTTGATATTACTAGAAAGACCGGACTGATGATTTAACTGTGAATGTGGTTATGTAAGTGAATATTGTCCACTGTTGATTTGAACCAATTTCTGTGCTGGCCTTGCAAACTGTATTTCCCCCGGGACAATAAATTGCACTGTATTCTTTTTTTTTTTTTTTTGGCATCACAGATCATAATTTACAACAAGAGTCAGTAAGTACAGTAGAGACCACAGATGAGCGCTACAGCTCCATGTTAGTGTTCGACATCTCCGCCAACAACTCATCTGTTTACGACTCGTTTCCCAGAAAGTGCTTGCAGGAGACAAGATGTTTGCGTTTAACGCCCAGCCAGCTCCCACCTCCCCGATAAACACTGGCCACTTGTCTAAGTTGCCATTGCTGACTGTGCTGAAACTGAAGATCCAAAACAGGAAACATTTGATGATCGGAAGGGGAAACCAGGGGGTAAGAACAAAACCGCATGGCTGGAGTAAGCGGCAGGGTGTCCTAATGGTTAGAGAGGCTGTTCTATTAGAGAAAGGTCACAGGTTTGATCCCCACAAAAGCCATGTGTCCTTGACCAAGACACTGAACCCCGACCTGCTCGCTCACTGCAAGTCGCAAGTATCAGCTAAGAATGCTTAAAATGTAAAAGGAAGTAGCCTAAGCTTTTATAGCATTCCTCCATATTTATGCACTACCTCAGAAAACAAAAAGATTCCCATTCCCATATTTCAAGTTGAAGTATTTCCTGTTTGGCAGCCATTTTGTTTTGGAATCTGTGGCCTTATCCTGCAGCGGCTTTTGCTAGCATGGCACAGACAGTATTCACTATCCCAGATTGGCAAGGTGTGTAGCTGTTTGTGTGTGTGTGTGTGTGTGTGTGCACTTGTGTGTTTTGAGCCAAACTATTGCATAAACATGCTACCATGTCCACACTATCATTAATCATAGATATGCCCCTCCTCTCCTCCTCAGAGAGATTTAAGCCTCTCACTGCTGCATAAAAACAGATGCTACAGCTTGCACCGGAGTGTGACCAGTATGGTGTGTGTGTGCGTGCGTGTGTGTGTGGTGTCTCAGTGCCAGTGCAGCTGTTACTCTCTAAAGGCAATTTAGTTTCTTTTTAAATCCGAGATCACCCCCTTACTCTCATTACAGCATATCCAGTAGGTCAGAGTTGTTCAAAGTCTGGGTCGAGGTCGAACAGTGGGTCACAAAAAGATTAAAGTCAGTCCTCAAATTATTCTGGAGAAACTGGTGTCAAAAGATATGGTCTACATCAGGTTGCAAAAGTCTGTGATGTAAGGTCAAATAAATAAAACACTGTAGCTTTGTAGGCTGGTAGCCTAAAAATGTAAATTGAACGTTACATAACACAATAGCTTACAAAATCAGTTTTGAAAGAAAACTGTGTATTGTGAATGTGACCATGATTACATAAAAGCAGAAAAACAGTAATCTGCCATCACAAATGGACAAATGTTATGTGTCCAAATGCAGGATCTTCCATTTGTGAGGCTGTTTCTATGGCTATGAAGAAACTATATTATGTTGCAAAAGTCTTGCCATATCTACACAAAATGCGCAGTTAAGTGAGTAAAATACTGGAGGCTAGTAGGTTAGTAACCTAAAGAGTCAATTTTGTTAGACAATCCTACACATAAACAGAAAATGTGTACATGGATGTGATCAGGAACACATAAAAGCAAGAAAACTGTAAGTTAAATGTACAAAAACCCTGAAATCCTGTAAAATATCATCTCTAATTTCATGAATGTGGATACAGTGTCCAAAAAACCCTTTTAAAGACCATTGCAGTAGGCTAGAGGCTTTCAGGGTTTCTGTTAACTATTTTCACCTCAACCTCCAATTTCATAGGGGTTACACTTTCAAAGCCAAGTTGCACTGAAAACGTAAATGTAGTTTTTTTTTTTTAGGGAAACTTCCCAGCAGTGGAGGGCCACGGGCGCCACTGAATGGATGCATGGGAAACTGATATAATGAGGATCCTCCATCTGTGGGGCTGTTTTTATGGCTATGACACAGTATAGAGGCTACACATCCTGCACAGCCATTGTTGTGGCTGAGAGCTTTCAGCAGATGTGGTGGAGGAAATAGGATGTGACAATATAATCCTCGAATGAATCATAATACGCGTTCCTACAAAGACAGAAATAAACTTGGCATAGTGCACTTTTCCTCTTTCTTTATCAGACATGTCAATGCCACTCAAAATCCAATGAAATAAAATACAGAAGGAAGGCGTCCATCTTGCCTTCTTTCCCCTGTGTTCGTTCAGCTTCACCACAGAAAGAACACTACCACCACTGCTAGAGAAAACAAGACATTGCAACAGTATAATTTAGCCAAATTTAAAACAAAGAGAAGCCCTATTGTTTAGAATTAATGGATTAGGTCTGTTTTGGCATCCAGAGAACAATGTTTTTAAACTCCAACCTGCAATAGATGCTTAACTTTGACCGAAACAGAGGCGGATGTGGAACCAGAGGTAAGCCGAATTAAAGGAAAAATCCACCCTAACACTTACACACTGTTAAAAAAAAAGCCATTGGTGAAATACAGTATTTTGAATTTTGTACCCATTTTTTGTTTGGTGGTGTATTTTTCTTATTTCTCTGTATAACTGGCCAAACATAGATGATTTGAAGTCAGGTTGAGATATTTCCAGCAGCTACAATGAAGTTTAACAGCAGAAACTCTTTCAGCGATCTAAAACATCAGCGGTAAACTTCAGGTTTTGTTGTCAGTCCCACAGAATAAAAGAGCATGGGCTTCTTTCTAGATTCGCTACGTAAGTCAAACGGACAAATCCATCGTAGAAGAGGCAAAAATATACATTTCTTCACCAACAGTAGCCTCGACCGGACCAGAATGCAATGCAGCTACAACATGTTGCACGCCGAGTAAAGAGCACAACTTGCGCTTTTTCTTAACTGGAAAATTCCTTGCTCCCTTGCTCTTACGATGCTATCGCTGTTGCTCACTCCACCTACAAGGCATTCTGGGAAATGTAGGAAATCACTAACTGAAGTAGAAGTAGACAAGGCAGGTTGAGGGAAAGTGGGTTTACCAAAAAACGTAAATTACAACAATTCATCACAAAATAAGTCCTGGAATTCGTGGAACATCACAGATTAATTATATATAACAGAGAATCCGAGCGTTGATTTGTCCTTTCAGCCATACTAAGCCAAAACGACACCGCTGCTACCTTAAGCCGCAGAGGAAACGCTGTCATCAATTATTAGTCAGAGGATGTGCCACCCTCCTGTGGTAAATTAACACCCAGCCAAACGCCAGACAGTGAAAGTGAGACAGTGATGCGCGGGCGGGCTGTACCACGTAAAGAATAGGGGGTGAAAAAAAAAAAAAAAAAATCAGTTGAGCTCAGGTCACAGTCGGAAAGGCGTGAATGTCATCTGCTCTGCTAAATAATAGATGGAGGAGTGCTCACACTAACCTGAGCAATCACTGGCTAGGCTAGACCACTTTATAAGCACATTGTAAGGAAATCCATTCAGACCTAACAGGGGTGAACCGTGTGTGTGTGTGTGTGTGTGTGTGTGTGTGTGTGTGTGTGTGTGTGTGTATTGAGGCCTGCGCGGACGCTAACACAGAACAGGACTGTCTTTTGTCTGTGCCTTGTCACTGTAATTTTATGCACAGGCATACGTGAGGCAGGGTGTATAGCAGCCGCAGCATTGTGATTCCATGTGTTTGTCTGTGAGAATGTATTGTGTGGAGGTATCAATGGCTACAGTGTGTGTCTATGGGCTGTCTGTCTGGACGTGCACACACACACACACACACACACACTACAGACAGACACACAAACTGCTGCGTCTGATTGTGTATGTTAGCATTGACCACTATGTGTGCATGTGTGTGTGTGTGTGTGTGTGTGTGTAAGACACAGTGAGCTAGCTGGCAGATGATTCTTGTTAAGTCTGACAGGCCTGTGACAACCCCCCCCCACGCTCCCCACCACACACACACACCCCACCACCACCGCAGGTCTCCTGTGAGAATAACATCTCATCGCCTAGAACTTACACCCAGCATAGTGAGTGTGTGTGTGTGTGTGTGTGTGTGTGTGCGCGTATGGGCCAAGCAGAAACAGTAAATAATTCTCTTTGTTTGTTTTATCCTACTTGGAGTACCAGATGGGTGGTGTTGCCTGGACAGTTCACACACAGAGCCAGGTAAGTTGTCAATCACAGAAAAGTCTAAAACAGTCTACTAGTTTAACTTTCAAACAGTCTAAAATACCTTGTGGCACGCACTGCATTTTTTAGTATTGCAGTATTGCAATATTGCAAAATCCAACCCATCTGGTACTCCAAGCAGGTTAAAACAAACACTAAAGATGATTTGCAAATACTATTTGGCACAGATGTGGTGTGTGTGTGTGTTGGATCACACTTCACATATTAGGCCTCAACATGCTGGTTAGCCACATTGTTGACAATCAAGTCATGCACACATTCCTTCTAAGGCCACAATGGGAAACCAACTGTAGCTGCTAGCCAAATTTGGGCAAGTTTGGGTTCCCTATTCTACTAGCCACTTTGGCTTGCAACCAATTTGGAGGTCATATTCTTTTCTAAAAATCTAGTTGGTTGGTGAAATAGTCAAAGTAGGCAATGAAGTTTGGGATTTGCCAGTCACTGTGGTTGGTGGACCAAAAAAAGTTTCCAACCTTGGTATTACGTCTCAACAAACTGGCGGGTCTCTGGTCAAGTGCTGTTGGAGGGGGATTTTTAATGTAAGGAGCCGTTTTGGCTGTGGGCTGTCTAGATGCCAGCGTGTGGTCTGTCTACCTCGGATCTGGAGAGGAATTCAACCTCTGCTGCTGGCTCACCCTGTGTTTGCATGGGCAAAGATAAGGACATTCAGAGCATTCCTGAGACTGCAGAGAGGGAGGGAGGGAGGGAGAGGGGGAGACCGGAGGAGAGAGAGGAAGAAAGAAAGAGAGAGAGACGGAGAAAGAAAGAGAGGGCAAATGAGATGTGAACCCCACAGAAAAAGAAATCAATAGAGCACAAGCATGTGGCCAAAAAACACGCCCGCAAGCGCACACACACACACACACACACACACACACACACACACACATCATTATGGGAGATTTCTGGGCTGCTCCTGTCTCGTCTGCAGACCATCGTGCTGAGCAATAGCACCATCCTTGCTGCCAATTTAACCGCCTTCATTAAGCTACTTAATTACTGTTATCCCTGCGAGGCTACACATCAAAAACCTTTCTCCTTTAACAGCACTTGACGCTGCACACACTCAACTTCACTATGATGTTGCTGCAAACACAAAAGTAGAAAAAAAGTCAAAACACTGCCACGTTTTAAGTCATTTTCACAGCAAGACTACTGGACAAAATCCAGGTCTACATTTTTTTTAACCTGTATTTGTCCAAGGAAAGTTGACTGAGCACCATCATCTTTCTCAGCAACATCCTTCTTCACATTCATACAGTTCTACACATTCACACCTAGCTTATTTAATGGGAGAAACTGGGGGTTAAGTGCCTTGCTCAAGGGCATTAGTTGCTGAGGGAGGGGAGAGCGTAGGGGAGCAAAGTGTTTAATATCTGAAATTCTCCTCTGGACAATCCCAAAGGCCTTTTTGAAATGTCTGAATGAGTTTCGAAATATTTGAAGCCTGAGGTTAGTCACAGGATCCTTTCATTATGAATTTGCAAGTCTCTGTTAAATTAAACTCCAGTTATGTGTAGAATGACGTCCTTATTTTATCTCCAGGCTCAGTCTTTCTGTAAGCAGACACATGAGGTTTCTTATGTGAGATATCGGCCTGTTTTACGCCAAAGTGCAAAAAGTGTAAAAGTGCCGTGCAGCAAAAGTGAAGCGTCATATCTTCAGGTAACACGCATCTTGTATAAAAAAAACTCTCATCCTCAATTGTCAGTAGTGTGTGAGTTTATCCAGTTATTAAACTGTGCACAACTCAGTACAATCTACAGGTCAACAGATTTTTTTTATTGGGCCAATTAGAGCTGTTCCTTACAATAATAATCGTGGATGTGAGTGCCAATCCTGCTCTACGGTGTTGAAAATAAATAACAGCTTTCACCAACAATGTTCATGTCGCTGCTGTTGGTGATGATATTGATTTCGATCATCATTTGACAGATGAATAGGATTTATTGATGTTGTAAACTTGCTGCGCTAGGAAATGTGTTTGTTTTGATGAAGCGATATGATTATTATATTCTTGTGAGGCTCTGTGCTCTCCCCACTATGATCTTGTATTAAATGGTATGTTTGGGTGTATTTTTGCATTGTCCTGCCTGTTGTATATGTCTTTTTATGTATGGTGACAATCCAGTCTTCCCTCTTGAAGATTAATAAAGTGTATTGTATCATATCGTATCATATCATGAGTCTTGTCTCTCAGTAACTATTTTTGCAGTGTCAGCACCTGTCAGTTTCGACTGGGAGTTAAAGTTCAAAGTGCCTCCTTACAAACACTAATTTGGTTCCTCATTCTAAATGTACGTTTTGGTGTCATGACATTTCTACGATCCATTAATAAATTACACCAATTATACTGATTATTATATCATGATTGTGATAAATCTGTTAGTAATTCTATCTGTCCAATCATGATTAGAATTAGCCTAAGCATATTTCTACCTTTAACGAAAACATTCTTCAAATAGTGTTTCTAACCCCCATTACAGAGAGGTCGTTAAGTTCATTTGCAGGACTCCAAAAAACACAAAAAACAACAAAAACGACAATCATTTATTGTCATCAAAAATCCATAATTGGTCACTCTCTAGTATAAACAGTGTCTGTGTTGCAGGCCAAGCACGCAGGCCAAGATTTGTAAAATGTGGTCAGCGCACCACAGGGTGCCATGATGGGAAACTTTTAGAAAACATTTGCTTATCACGCTTCCGCTTTGTGCGAACACGAGTTCAAGCTTCAGGGTCCAAGTGTATAAAAAAGGAAAGCCAGCGCAGAATACGGAAGTTGGCAAAAGAAGGAATGGAGCTGTAATTTTTATTGTTCCCATGAACACTAACAGTAAGATCTGACCTACACCAGGAAGGATAACCAATGATGCAAATATGTTAGAGGTTAGAGAGACAGCCCCATAAATGGAAGGTCACAGGTTCAATCCCTGCAAAGGCCACAAAGTGTTCGTCCCTGTCGAGGTGTCCTTGAGCAAGACGCTGAACCCTGACCTGCTTCAGGGTGTCGCTCTGAAACGCCAGCATGTGTATATCTCAACAAAATATGTGCAGAAACAAGTTCCTGATAAAACTTTGTAATATGAAGTTTGAAATGCTCTAAATTCCTCAAGAAAATAAAGCTCTCCTTGTGATCCCACTTTAACCCATATATCAGATGAACTTGGGCTATTTCTAGACGTTGTTTGAGTGCCAATCAGCATCTTTGAATGGAAGGGAAGCAGGAAAAGTGAAAGGTTATAAAAGAAGGAAGCGCTTTGTTTTAAGTTCCCAAAGACAGAGGAATAACGGGAGCATTTTGACAGAAGTAGTTCGGCTAAGAGAGGCATTATGGGACGTCCTGGAGACTCAGTGGGCCAATGTGCAAACCATGTACTCGTGTTGTCACGGATTCAAATCCAGCTTGTGATACAGATGTCATCTCTCTCCCATCTTTCCATGTCAATTTGCACAGCATGCTATCTGATTAAGAAGGAATGCCTGAAAAAGGTGGCAGCCTACAGGTCAGTGATCAGTGGGCTTGTGACTAGACACACAGATGTTTTGAATCCCTGGACCAGCTGGGAAAAACATGTAAGGAAGGTGAACGAGAAGCACTCTCACCTCAATAATCAATTAAGGCGGCGGGATGTTAACAACTAAATCAAACTTGCCCAAAATAGAAACACAGCTGAATACGGTGCATGTATACTCGCTATGGCTTCGCATGGTTTATTTATTACAGTCCACACCAGTGAGGGCGAATGACGGTCAAAGAGGTAACCGTCACCTAGGGAAACCAGGAATAGCAATGACAAGAACTCAGAGCACAACAACAATAACAGCTGCAGTGAAAGAACGACAAAGACGGCTGAGGGAATATGAGGATTTAGAAGCTGTTTGATCGGTCATAAAGGTGCAGAGATCCAAACGATTCATTTTGAAATTGTTGGCCATGAGAAGTTAGCACGGAGATGTAAACAAAGGCAATGAACTGGAAAAGGAAATGGAGATGCTTTTCCCACAAGGCGACACAACCAATTTTGATGTTTTAGACCAATTGCAGTTACAGAGTGGGGTCTGGAGAACGACGAATTCAACTAGTTAAACCAACGAACCTGTGCAAACCCGTGCTTCATTTTTTTGCCGCAAACATGTCCTTTCGTCCGCACAAACCTGCCGAAAAAGTGTTTCAGCAGCAACTATACCAAGGAATTTACTGATTAAGTGCCTCTGAGCAAGAAGGTTGGAGCTGCAGACTGTGGCTGAAATGGGCCGCTTGCAGGTGTGAAACTGGACGAATGTGAAGGAGGGTGCTGCTGGGAAAAAAAGCATGCATTCCCAGTCAATTATTCAATTATAGAAAGAAAAGAAAGACGACGATGTATGTTGAAGTTCGAGGTGGTAGTTTTCCAGCACAGGTCACTGCAGTATCGATGTGGGTGTGTGTGTGTGTGTGTGTGTGTGTGTGTGTGTGTGTGTGTGTGTGTGTGTGTGTGTCAGGCCTGAGTCCCATTGGTCACGGATGACTGGAGGCGTGTAAACGGTGCCACCTGGAGTCGCCTGACTCACTAGTACTAGGCTTAACCCTTCGGATGCCACGGGGCGCATAGACACAGAGTACAGTGAATCCAGAACCATTCATGCTAGGCATTTACACACACACATACACACACACACGGGTCTCCTACTTAAAAATGTATGGTTTCCATTCTCTGTATTTACATTCTATTGCTCTGTAAAGTAGAGCTGCAACGATTAATCGATTAATCGATTAGTTGTCAACTATTAAATTAATCTGCAACTATTTTGATAATCGATTAATCGGTTTGAGTAATTTTTTAAGACAGTAAACTGAATATCTTTGGGTTGTGGACAAAACAAGACATTTGAGGACGTCATCTTGGGCTTTGGGAAACACTGATCGACATTTTTCACAATTTTCTGACATTTTATAGACCAAACAACTAATCGATTAATCGAGAAAATAATCGACAGATTAATCGACAATGAAAATAATCGTTAGTTGCAGCCCTACTGTAAAGCATTTTGTGATGAACCCATTCTGCACATACACACAAACCACACACACACACACACACACACACAGTAGACTACCTCTGTCCTTACCCTCCCATACTAGGATCTATAACGCTAGTGGTGTTGATAGAGACCGCTGATAGCATCAGTAATTATTGCTGCATCACCACTGCGTGTGTGTGTGTGTGTGTGTGTGTGTCAGTAATTACTGCATCATCACCTGTGTGTGTGAGTGTGTGTGTGTGTGTGTGTGTGTTGCCAGCGCTGCAGAATCTTCTCAAGGGTTGCTGCAGCCAAAACTTGTTGACTTGTCTTCCCTGCCACTCCACCTTTCATCTCCTTCTCCTCCCTCTTTCATCCCTCTCTCCTCCACCCCTCTCTCTTTCTCCTTCTTCCTTTAACCCATCCCCTCTTCTCTCCTCCTTCCTCTTCTTCCTCCATCTACCTCTCCTCCATCTGTCTCTCCTCTCCTATCCCTTGTCCTTCCACCCTCCACCCTCTCCTCCATCCTCCTCTCCAACTCTCCTCTACATATTTTTCAAACCTGGACAAAACAAAAATGTAAACACCTTCTAAAAAACATAAAAAAACGTGAGGAGCGCTTGATTTGGCGTACGGTCTAAAAGTTGTGTTCAGTTTCGAGGCTGTTTGGAGGTCTGGAAAGACTAATCAGGCGCACCTCCACTGGTTCAGATTTCCCTGAACCCATTAGATACACATAAGCCCCGGTCTGCTCCTTTCCCCCCCTCTGCTGTTTTGACAGCAGCTCCTAATCAGGCCCTCCTCCTCTCCTCCCCTCTCCACTTTGTTTTTCTCCTCTCCTCCCCTAACCTTTTTCATCCACTATTCTCCCCTTTTTCTCCCCTTCACCTCTCCTCTCTTCTCATTTGTCCTCCCATTTCTCCTTCTTTCCTTTCCTCTTCCCTTTTCTCCCCTCTCCCCTTCTCTAACCATTTCTCCTCCTCTCACCTTTTCTCCTCCTCTCATTCCCCCTTCTCTAACCATTTCTCCTCCTCTCACCTTTTCTCCCCCTCTCATTCCCCCTTCTCTAACCATTTCTCCTCCTCTCACCTTTCCTCCCCCACTCCCCTCCTTCCCCCTGTTCCTCCTTCTCTCCATTCCCTTTTCCTCCCATCTCCCCTCTGCATCTCTCCCTCTTACCTCCCCTTCTTTCCTGTCCTCTCCCTCCTCTCCTCCATTTTGATCCTCCTCTTCCTTCCCCTCCTCTTATATCCTCCTCTCCTCTCTCTGCCCTCATTACCCTCATTATATCTCGCCTTGACTGCCAACTCCTCCAGACGTATGCCCAGTCCCTCCTCTCATATTCCCTCCCTCCCTCCTTCATTTTCTCCCTCCCTCCTTCATTCTCCCTCCTCTCTCTCTCTCGCTCTCTCCTTGGTGTTTCAGAGGAATGTTGTTCGGAGCAGAGTGAGGTTTAGTTTCAAGGTCCAGACAGCTGATTAGATAAGAGTTTATTGAAACTCCAGGGAGGGGCCGAGTCCACTGATAACACTGCACAGCTGCAATGCACTGCTGTGTGTGTGTGTGTGTGTGTGTGTGTGTGTCTCCATATTTGCAGGGGGTGGTGTTAAAGAGACAACTGTGAATGTGTTAAAAGGGAGACAAAGCCAATTACCGGAGTACATGTGGCTGCATCAGTGCTGTGTGTGTGTGTTTGTGTGTGTGTCTATTTGTGTGTGTGTGTGTGCATGTTTGTATGTGTGTGTTGTTGCACTTCTATCATGTGATTCAAAACTGCCTACTTGTGAGGACATTTTTGACATTTTTGTCCTCACAAGTAATTGGGTGAATATGGTGAGGTGTTTTGCAGTTAAGATTAATGTTCAGTGTTCAGAAATGAATTAGAGGTCAGAGCAATGCCTGCAAGTGTGTGTGTGTGTGGGAGAGAGAGAGAGAGAGAGCGAGGAATAGGAGACAGAGTCTGATCTGTGGCTCTAAGTGTACTGTGTGTGTTTCTCAGTGTGTGTTTGCGTGCATATATGTACGTGTGTGTGTGTGAGTATGTGTGTGTGTGTGTGTCCTTCAGGCCAAGGGGAGCGGGCAAAGCTGTTTGTTGCCACAACAGCATGCAAAAGACATGACAACAGAAGGAAAGAGAACCACACTGCCACAGGAGATATGGCTTTTCCTGACACACACACACACACACACACACACACACACACTCACTCACACACACACTCACACACACACACACTCACACACACTCACACACACACACTAGGGCTAGTCATACATCCAGTCACCCACAGTCATGCCCTGTCATAAGACTGAGTGAGCGAGGGCAGGAAGCTGGGCAAAGCCTTGATCATTGTTTGAACCGGAGACTAAAGCCCCATGTCAGTAACCCAGGTGCTGTGTGGTCGCTCTGCTTACTGTGAGTCAGCGGTAGGAAGCAAGGTTAGCTGGGAAATTACCACCAACCACCAGACAAATGCCGGAAAATTTTGGCTGTGGTTGGTAAAAGCTAGGTCACACTAGACGATTTTTACGCCGATTCAAACTAGCCCGACTGGACTCTTCTGACTGATTATCCTGTAGTGTGAACTAGGGCTGCAACTAACAATTATTTTCATTATCAATTAATTAGTCTATAAAACTGACAAAAATAATGACAAATGACCATGACAAATTATGAGAACCCAAAACAATGACCAGCAGCCAAAAAAAGTATTTGTTAATCGATTGTAATAATGTCACTCCAAGCAAGAAGTAACAGAACGTCTATTTCATAAATGTATTTACAATTAAGGGGAAATTGTGAGCACAGCTTCCCGACGGGACGGCTAGCAAGACCGCTCGTTTAGTCTGAGCTGCACTTGTCGGGCAAAATTTGAACCATCTTGTAGTCTGACCTAGGCTTAAGATGGGAAATTATCACCAGACAAATAAATGTTGGACAATTTTGGCGGCGGCCAGTGAGTCTGTCATCTCTACCAGCCACTGGGTTCATTCACATGCACACAATGCTGTAGTTACTGTGAATAAACTGAATAAGGTGATTAAAGTTCCATTACAGCATTTATCCCCCCCCCCAATAACTCCGGCTTACATCATTTCTGAGAGTCTACCCGTTTCACCAGCACCCTAATACCTTTCTTTTAAAACCTCTCTTCAAAGCTGAATGTTAAAAGTCCCATTTTCACTCAACAAACTGTATATAAAGAGAGAAAATAGAGCGACTGATTCATGGAGCAAATCTTAGCTACAGGTAAAGCCCTTTTACTTCAATAGCATAAAGAATGGACCGGGTGTAAAGATAGAGAGTGAGAGAGGATCAAAAAGAAAACTAGAATGAGGGGAAGAAAAAATGACAGATAGAGGATGCTAGAGAGAGGGAGAAAGAGAGAGAGAGAAAGAGAAGAGAGGACCATTGTGGCTCCACAGAACCTCTATACATCTCAGTACATATGTTACATAACCAGGCCATTATGACTATGTGTCAATGTATATAGACCCTGTGTGTGTGTGTGTGTGTGTGTGTGTGTGTGTGTGTGTGTGTGTGTGTGTGTGGACTATTAA